>NC_054740.1:3385290-3673617 GCF_018143015.1 Lytechinus variegatus | reverse complement strand
TGTGCCAAAGAATTCTGGAAGAAATTGTGTAATTGCTGAGAAATCAGCAAATAAGCACAGGAATCGGGTAGGGCGTCGGGCCCGACGCCCTAAGCAATAATTATACATTGTCCCACGTGGGCTTATCTGTGTTGGGGATCTTCGGTGGGAACATTTTTCAGCATAGATTTCAAGATTTCACAAAGTTCAGTTAATGTAACTGTACCAGATCTAGATCCTCGATGATATACTGACAATTAAGCCTTGTTTTACAGACTTTCTCATGAAATCAGTGTTTACTGCAACTACTGGAATTTCTCTTTAACCCTATCTAGGCTGGGGTATTTTGGGAGTTCATATGGCCAGGGGGGGGGGCCTCCCAGGCCCCCCCTTGAGATCTCGGCCGTCGACCGCACGCAGGTTGTCTAGGATATAATCTACAAAATTGTATAGCAATTTATTTCATGTGATTGTTATTACGTAATCATGCTAATTTATGCGTAATTAGTATGCGAAATCATACTTTTTCCTCGAACTCCATGAATAAATCTCCAAATGTTCTAATTTTTGGCATAGAAACTCTTTGTGATGTTCTTAGCAAATGTACATGAAAAGAATTTGATATTAGATCAATTTCTTATGTATTATGTTTTTTGCAATTTCTTATGCATTTCTTTGTTTTTTGGACCCTTTGTTTTTCATTGTTTTTTTCAAAGAAATTCATTGGGGACTCTTCTAAGATCATAAACAGCATAAAATACTTACATTTAGGCCAGCAAAACTAAAATTAATCTTACATTTATGATTTTTGGTTGAAAACACAATATACATTAACTTTGTACACGAAATCATGTTTTTGAGCAATTTTTGGTCTGACAGGCACTTACATAACGTTGCGTAATTTCAGAACCGTGAACCCGGATGACGCAAAATTGGTCTCAAAAGTTGCGCAAGACTTAAAAGTAAAAAGTCAGCGAGCAGCACTGTCAAACACTTTTGTGCGGTGAAAATATCGCGCGACTCGTCGAGGGGGGGGCCTCCGAGGGCCCCCTCCCCCCGGCCTAGATAGGGTTAAAGGACAAGTCCACCCAACAAAAACTTGATTTGAATAAAAAGAGAAAAATTCAACAAGCAAAACACTGAAAACTTCATCAAAATCGGATGTAAAATAAGAAAATTATGGCATTTTAAGGTTTCGCTTCATTTCACAAAACAGTTATATGCACATCTCGGTCGGTATGCAAATGAGGAACTGATGACATCACTCACTATTTCTTTTGTATTTTATTACCGGGTATATGAAATATTTTTATTTCTCGTCATCGTCATGTGAAATAAGGTTTCATTAATCCCTGAACACGTGGAATTCCATTATTTCAACATTTTGTGCCTCAGGCAAGGAGGTCCTAATCGTCAAATTTGTAAAAATTGAAATATTGTATAATTCAAACAATAAAAACAAAAGAAATAGTGAGTGACATAATCGACTCTCTCATTTGGAGAGAACTAGCTCGTACATATAACTATTTTGTTAAAAATAAGCGAAATTTTGAAATGTCATAACTTTCTTATTATACATCCGATTTTGATGAAATTTTCAGCATTGTGCTTGTCTGATTTTTCTCTATTGATTCAAGTCAACATTTTTCTGAGGTGGACTTGACCTTTAATGACCTTTGACTTTGGTCATGTGACCTGAAACTCAAGCAGGATGTTCAGTCATATTTGATTACCCTTATGTCCAAGTTTCATAAACTAGGCCCATATACTTTCTAAGTTATGATGACATTTCAAAAACTTAACCTTGGTTAAGATTTCAATGTTGACGCCGCCGCTGTCGGAAAAGCGGTGCCTATAGTCTTGCTCTGCTATTTCAGATGGTTCCAGTTGATGTATAATTTCTTTCTCACATAGTCTTGACTTTAAATTTTTGTTTGAGATATAACTGACATGTGCCATAACAGAAAATTGTTATTTGTGCCTGTTCAGTATACGCAAATGCTGCATAATGAGTTCCATGGTAAGGAGCTTACCTCTTGAGCACTGGGAGGGTAAACTTTCCATTGGCAGTGGAACTTAACCCTAAAAAGACGGGGGGGCTGATTCCGCCCCCCTCCCTCGACATTTTTCACGATAAATCCGCAGCACAAAATTTTTTGACCGCGTGGCTCACTGACTTTTTACTTTCAAGTTTCGCGCAACTTTTGAGACCAAAATTGTGACCCCCACGTATACGGTTCCGAAATTATGCAACATTTCGTAAGTGCATGCAGACCCAAAATTACTCAAAAAACGTGAATTTGTGTACAAATCCAATGCAAATAGTGTTTTAAGCCAAATTCATAAATATATCATTATTTTTCCTTTTACTGCTTAAAATAAATCAATTTCATCTTTTTTATGGTCAAAATAACATCCCCGAAAATTTCCATTGAAAAAACAATAAAAAACAAAAAGTCGAAAAACAAAGAAATACATAAGAAATTTAGAAAACAATAGAATACATAAGAAAATAAATGTGATGTTGAAATTTTTTTAAAATAAATTTGATCAGATGCCTATCTCGAGTATGTAAAACAAAAATTTGGATTTCAGGGGCATTATTTTATTAATTAGAGCAAACTTATGATTTTACGCATAAATTAGCATAATTAATGAGACATGAGTTTTTTGGCAGAATTTGATGTTATAGTTTTGTAGATAATGCCATGGGTAACGCGTGTGCCAATTTTCGTCCCGATCGCGCGATCGACCGCCGAGATCATAAGGGGGGCTGAATCAGCCCCCCCCCCCCCCCGTCTTCTTAGGCGTAGAAATAGCCCAGTCTATTTAGGGTTAAATCATTACCTACTTCAGGTACCAACTCTCTATCAATCATTGTGCATTTATCTCTTCTAAATGTAGATACATGTAGGTGATCAAACTCATGTGAAGATAAACCCTGGAAATTATCACCATATCCAATGTGGAAAAATATAGGTACATTGTAATATCACAAAAATACATAATTCAAGTGGCTTCCATATAGACATACAGCTTTTGAGTCCTGGACAAACAAAACAAACTCATTCCAAATTGGTATGAATACAGTGTATGTTCATACAGACCTAACATGCAAAGTATTCTTCACGTGACGCTGGATATCCTATGGTAATTTGTTTGTTTTAGTGAGACTGTAGGGGAAAGAAATGACTTCTTGAAGAGAGACTTCCCCCGTGTACGGCTGACCCTTCTGTCCTCTAACCGATGTGGTAGGCGATATCCACGTGGACGTTTCTGATCCTGAGTACTAATGCAGCTTCACACTGTCTCCAGTCATTTCTAACACTTTGCTCACTCGTGGCCACTCATTACTGAACTCTTCTAAGTAGACTGCAACCGTATCTCCCAGTTTTAATAATGGATGTTGAGGCCTTTTCTGCTTAGTACCTAGATGGACCTGAAATATTACAATGAGAAAAGTCTAAATATTTATTACAAAGGCAATACAAGTTAACAGTGGTATAGTGCACATGAACATATTATGGGATACAAGTGATTAATTCTGAGTGTTTGGAATCCCAGCTATGGGTTAACTTTCTTCAGCAAGAAATTGAACCACATTATGCTGCAATCAACCCAAATTAAGGAAAGTGGGTACTGGCAGGATTAATTTGGCTACTTTTACACATTTACTTACCGCTTGAATAGGTTGTTGTTCATTATTTGAGAACTCCGAAGTTGGATCAAAGCAGAGATGAAAGCGTTGGTATGTTTTGCCGTGTTATGCATGTTGAAACCCGGGTGAATAGCTGGTCAATGTCCTCGTGTGTGTGGCCCTTCATTAAAAATCCTACCTTTACCTGCATTGAAAATGATAAGAAAAAGAATATAACAAGTAAAATTAAGGCAGATTATTTTAAAACACTTTCCCGGGATACACATTGTTCTGCGAAATGATAAATTAAATATCTGTTCAGAGCTTAACCCTATCCAGCCGGGGGGGGGGGGGGGGGGGGGTGGAGGGGGGCTGTTTTTGCCCTCTCAACATCTTTCATGATAAATATGTTACTAGAAAATATTGTGCTGCGATGTTTCATGACTCATTTCCTTTAATAAGCCTCATGCAACTTTTAAGACAAAATTACGATGTTACGTAAACATTAAGTGTATGTAAGAACAAAATTTGCTTAAAAATGTGATTTCATGTACAAATCAAATGCAAATTCTGCATGCAGCTAACATTAATAAATGTATCACGATTTTTATTTTTACTGATAAAAAGCAATAGAATTCATGTTAGTTATGACTGAAAAAAATTGCAGATGATTTCCAATGAAAAACAATGAAAAACAGTAGTTTTAAAAATTTCCATTTTTAAACCATTTCATAATAATCCTGTCTAGACTGCCCAGATCAAAATTTAGCAGTTTCGTGGGTATTTTTAAAGATTCACAGCCAACTTATGATTAAATGTATTAATTACGGTAACATATTTAATTGATTAAACATAAATTTGAATTAAGTTTAGTACAAATGACAATCGAATTGTGGAGATTACTTCTTGCGTGTGTGCATGCAAATTTTTGTCGCAATCAAGCGGAATGAACATCCGAGGTTTGAAGGGGGAAAGCAAAAACAGGTCTGTCTCCCCGGGCTATGCTATTCTAAATTAGCCCAGGCGAAATAGGGTTAAGATAATAAACATAATTAAATGGAACATTGTCAAAGAATAGCGGCCCAATATTGAGAAAAATATTGTCCTGAAATTCATATGTCATATTTTCAGTGATACTTGATAACTATTTGTTTTTCTATAATTCATGGAATAAAAATGTACACTTTTTTTTGTATTGAAAATGCAAAAACTTAATCCTAAAGGGGGGGGGGGCTTTCCCAGACAACTTTACATTATATCTGTAACATGAAAAGCTGGTGCTGACTCATTCTAAGAAAGTTTTTTTTCAAGTCTCGCTAAACTTTTGAAACCAAATTTGCAACCCCTTAGTCAGCGCACAACATTTGTAAAGTGTGCATCAG
Organism: Lytechinus variegatus; assembly: GCF_018143015.1. Lineage (NCBI taxonomy): Eukaryota > Metazoa > Echinodermata > Echinoidea > Temnopleuroida > Toxopneustidae > Lytechinus > Lytechinus variegatus. Next base: position 3,668,619 of record NC_054740.1, on the reverse strand, counting down.
GCCCAAAACTGCTCCAAAACAAGATTTCCTCTACAGATCCAATGCAAATTGTGATGTAATGCCAAATTAATAAATATATCACCATTTCTACATTTTCTGATTACCAGTAAAAGTAAGTGATAATATTTTCTCTATATTCTGAATAAATTGCAGATGATGTCCATCGAAGATGCAAAACAAAAAGTTGAAAAAAACAAAGATTTTACATAATAAATTAAAAAAAGACATCAGAAAAAAATTTAATATCAATTTTTAGCTCATTACTCTTTGCCTGTTAATATATCCTTTGCTGTTTACAGTACCAATTTTCTAGCTACAACAATGACTGGAAAGAAAGGAAAGTTGCTTTCGCTGTGACTGTATGACTTTTTTCCGTTTAACCTGCACAATACTGATACATAGATCACATGGTTCTCTATGCAATGTTGCTTCCAAACTGTATTTGTTTTCAAAATTAGAAAAGATAATCATTCTCTACTTATTAAAACAAAAAAGCTTCATGAAATTTCTGATAGAAATAGGAATTGCAAATTCTAGAATACATTCTGTTAGATTACATGATGGACATCCAGGATTACATATGGTGTTGAATGTTCTCATCCCTGCAACTTTTGCGTACCACTGAAATGTGAATTTAAATTGCCTCAACATTGTATCTCTGCATATACTTTGAAAATACCACATTACACAAAAGAAGAGGGAAGAAAGATGGCAAGTGAATAAAGATTGATAATTGTGGAGGCTAGTCTTCCGGGCTGACATCCATGACATATAAATGATACTTATCCTGGAAGACTGTGATGATTAAATCTAAATACATGTACATATACACTCTTAAATATTTCATTGAAACTTACTTTTGCTGGAAAAGGTGTGACTCTCTTTCTTGCAGTAAAGTTTGTCTCTCTTCTCTGCCAGTTGTCTTCTCTAGGCAAGATTTCAGTTTGGTGCATATGTCGCATTTCAAAAACCGGTTCACCTGGAATGAACAAATAAAGAGAAAAATTACACAATGTATATTTTCTTAGTTTTTCGAGGAACAGTAGTTAACATCATCGTAGTTGGGTGCTATACCATTGTAGCAGCTGCACTGCTAAAGCCAGCAAAGTATGCTCTATTATTGTAGATCACCTAAAGACCTGTGTTTATGTTGGGGAATACATAGTCAAGTATATCAAATCTACTCGGTCTCAAAATAGCTTTATGAAATCTGATAGAAATAGGAAGTTATTTCAAATTTTTCAATAAAATGCAAAATCTCTGGTTTTATGATTAACCCTATGATTCAGATTTCCCCTCAACATTTTTTTTTGATATATCTGCCATGCGAAATTTTCTGACTGCGCCATTGACTAAATTTTTATTTTAAAGTCTCACACAACTTTTGAGAATAAACTTGCAACCCCTGAATACATGGTTCCAAAATTACCCAATATTTTGTAAGTGCATACAAACCCCAAAACATGAATTTTTGTTCAAATCCAATGTAAATAGTGTTTTTAGCCCAAATTTATAAAAATGTATTACCAACTTTCCTTTCACTGATTAAACATAATAAATATCATGTTGTCTATGGTCAGTGTAATAAAGATTTCCATCAAAAATCAATAAAAAACAAAGAAATCAATCAGAATTCTGGAAATGATATATACAAAAATAATAATTGCGATATTCAATAATTTTTAGCAAAATTTAAGGGCCTTATTTAGATAGTTAGAAGAAAGGTTTTTATTTTATGCATAAATTAGCATAATAAATTGGCAGTATTTATTAGCAATGTAATATTTTTGAAAATTAGATTTTACCATTTTTTAGATTATGCCATGTGTAATGTGAGTGCAGATTTTCATTGCGATCAATGGCCAAGATCATATGGGGGGAGTGGCTGAATCAGCCCCACCCCAGTCTTCTTAGGTATCGAAATAGCCCAGTTATTTATGGTTAAAGGTATAATAGTTAATATTAGTAAATATACAGTGCAAATACTCACGAGAATCACCTACCTTTGGAATGGTAACATGAGACATATCCATTCTCCATTTGCGGAAGAAGTATTGCTGACTACAAACAGAACCTCCATGCTCTTCCACTTCCTCCTTCATAATCCGATACACATTTCCATGTATAAGGCATGAAGAAGATGGATTTTGTTGTTGGTTGGCAGTTTCTCTCCAAACTTATCGACAAATTCACTAAGCCACACCATTGACATCATCACAGACAAAGAACAAAGTCCTTTACGATGGTGATTTGATGGACGAGATGTCACCAATCCTTCTGAAGGTTAAATGAATACCGAGGTGGTACATTTAAAGCAAAGGAAACTATAAATATGTATCTTCTACAATATTATTATCAATAGAAACATAATCGTATTATTTCCTGAGCTAAATTTACACTGGTCACATGTACAACAATCACTATCGCTTTAAAATTGTGATCACTTTAAAATGTAATCAATTAATTCTGATTACCTTTGATCCTTCAATCATATCCTGCCTCCACGTAATTGAACTTGGTAACACCTGTACATGTACTTGGTCATTTTTAACTTTTGAAATTCTATTTGGGTGAATTATCTACATTCCAAATTCCAAGCCAAGCAATGGAAAGACTGAGTTAAGAAATAGGTGACCACATTTCTGGTGGTGAAATGTTGGGTGTACTAAATTTTGATATCCAAGGTCTTATATATGTCCAATTTTAATGCTTTAAAGTCCATTTTTTAGACCAGTATTTGTCGAAAAAATTGATATTAATGCACCTTTCATTGTAAGGAGGATTTTGACTTTCTGTATCCCCACAATCAAGCCTCCTGCAGTTGTCTTATCATATCAGCACTCCTCTTCATTACATGTACATGTATCTTTCTTTCCAGCATGCACATATAACAATAAGTTAAGGACTTGTTTGAGATTAAAACAAGCAGACTCCCCTTCCCCATCTCCTAAATGAGCACAGAGACCCATTTTTCACATTGAATTTGTGCGTGAATAATTGTAATGTTTGGAAAAAAGACATCTGTGACTATCAAGTGAACCAAAAAATTGTCCTCTATAAGCTTGCTGGGTTTAGCTCCTGCACCAATGATAATAGCAGAACCAGATCCTAAGAGACAACATGTAAAACTATAATCCCTTATGAATAAATTAAGTGAAAAAAAAAGAAAGTTTAAACTACGTATGATGATTTAATTTTACAAGAATGGTACTAGTCATGTTAAAGGACAAGTCCACCCCAATAAAAACTTGATTTGAATAAAAAGAGAAAATCCACAAGCAAACACTGAAAATTTCATCAAAATCGGATGTAAAATAAGAAAGCAATGACACTTTAAAGTTTCGCTTCATTTCACAAAACAGTTATATGCACATCTCGGTCAGTATGCAAATGAGGGAACTGATGACATCACTCACTATTTCTTTTGTATTTTATTATATGAAAAATGAAATATTTTGATTTTCTCATCATTGTCATGTGAAATGAAGTTTCATTCCTCCCTGAACACGTGGAATTCCATTATTTTAACATTTTGTGCTTCAGGCAAGGAGGTCCTAATTGTCAAATTCGTAAAAATTGAAATATTGTATAATTCAAACAATAAAAAACAAAAGAAATAGTGAGTGAGTGACATCATCGACTCTCTCATTTGGATGTAACTGTCTCGTTCATATAACTATTTTGTTGAAAAAAAGCGAAACTTTAAAATGTCATAACTTTCTTCTTTTACATCCGATTTTGATGAAATTTTCAGCATTGTGTTTGTCTGATTTTTCTCTATTGATTCAAATCAACATTTTTCTGAGATGGACTTGACCTTTTAAGGATACCTCTTGAAACATTTACCTGCTAACCCTGACTCCATCTTCCATAAGCGGGTCATAGTAATCCCAAGGATGAGTCTCCATCCATGTTTACAAAGTTGTGATGTTCAATAAGGTACTGCAAAATCCATAGCCTCTGATCTGCTAGAGTCTTGTTCTGAAATCCTCTGCGGGCCTTGCATCTATTCTTTATATCTTATGAAGACAATAACTTCTGCAGCATTTCATTCTCAGTATTGCCGCTAATTCCAGACAGGCTGCATTTCGCTCTGTAAAATCATCAAAAACATCAGGGCATGAATGTACCAGGATGTTCAGTAATACTTTATCCACCTTATGTCCAAGTTTCATGAACTAGGTCCATATATTTTCTAAGTTATGATGACATTTCAAAAACTTAACCTCAGGTTAAGATTTTGATGTTGATTCCCCCATCATGGTCTAAGTTCATTGACCCTAAATGACCTTTGACCTTGGTCAGGTGACATGAAACTCTAATAGGATGTTCAGTAATACTTGATTGACCTTATGGCCAAGTTTCATGAACTAGGTCCATATACTTTCTAAGTTATGATGTCATTTCAAAAACTTAACCTCAGGTTAAGATTTGATGTTGACGCCGCCGCAGTCGGAAAAGCGGCGCCTATAGTCTCACTCTGCTATGCAGGTGAGACAAAAACCAAGGACAATGCAGATTTTGTGTATAATTGCACTCAATTCAACACATTCAATGAGAAATGTATAAAAGTAAATGCTCATTTGTGGCAAAGGGCAATAGATCTATATGGTTGTTGCCATGATTTTGAAGATTGGCAGGAGCATTTTCTGTGCATTATTGAACCTTTCTCAGTGTACCTGCTGAATGAGCACAATTGTACAGAAAGTCTGAACAGGCCTTGGCTATTCAGGCAGGATAGTATACATTAAGTTTTTACTATTTTGAATTCCTTTTTTTTTATTTTATTTTGTTCTGGAGTACCATTATTGCTGTGGGTGTACAGCTGCGTATCAAGTGTTAAAGGTCAAGTCCACCTCAGAAAAATGTTGATTTGAATCAATAGAGAAATATCAGACAAGCACTATGCTGAAAATTTCATCAAAATCGGATGTAAAATAAGAAAGTTATGACATTTCAAAGTTTCGCTTATTTTTAAGAAAATAGTTATATGAACGAGCCAGTTACATCAAAATGAGAGAGTCGATGATGTCACTCACTCACTATTTCTTTTGTTTTTTATTGTTTGAATTATACAATATTTCGATTTGTACGAATTTAACGATAAGGACCTCCTTGCCTGAAGCACAAAATGTTAAAATAACGGAATTCCACATGTTCAGGGAGGAATGAAACTTCATTTCACATGACAATGACAAGAAAATTAAAATATTTCATATTCATATAATAAAATACAAAAGAAATAGTGAGTGACGTCATCAGTTCCTCATTTGCATACCGACCGAGATGTGCAGGTTTTTGTGAAATGAAGCGAAACTTTAAAATGCCATAACTTTCTTATTTTACATCCAATTTTGATGAAATTTTCAGTGTTATGCTTGTTCAATTTTTCTCTTTTTATTCAAATCAAGTTTTTGTTGGGGTGGACTTGTCCTTTAACCAATATAGGCTATATTGCATGATCAACCAGTCTTAAACATATGATTTCAATTGTTTTGAGTAGATATGAAGGATTTTGTTTTGATGATATAACGTTGATAAAATCTTTCTAATTTGAGTAAAAAATATTACTGCCACATGTCAATCATCTGTACATGTTTCAATGTAAGTTATTTAAAATCAATGATTTTTTTTTAAATCATAGTGCAAGTGGAGTAGGGGGCGAGTGTTCATCACTTTATAGGCTATAATGCAATATTATCCTGATTTTAATGACATGATTTCAATTGTTTGGAGAGTAGATATGAAGGATTTATTCATGTCTTGATGATATGAAGTTGATAAAATCTTTCAATTTTGATTACCGGTAAAAAGAAAATAGCCACAAATAAAAAAATTGTCAATCATTTGTACACGTTTCAATGGAAGTGATTTAAATCATGATTTAAATCAAAGTGATTTAAATTAGCCAACCCTGACCCTTTCACAATCAATAATAGCAGAAAACATTAACAAAAGAAAAATGTGCATACATTTATGATTTTTGGTTGAGAAACAGAGATTGCATTGTATACAGAATATTTTGAAGCAATTGAAGGTCTTACATGTGCTTTCAAAATGTTGTGTTATTTCTCAACCGCATACCCAGGCATCACAAAAGATGTGCAATATTTAAAAGAAAAAGTCAGGGAGCAGCGCAGTAAAAAAATTACGCAAAGCTCTGCATAGTGATAACAATTTGTTGGGGACACCCTCCAAGTCCCCCCCCCCCCCGTTAAATGCGAGTTAACCTGAAATGACCTTAAATTGTGATATTGTGACATGGACATAGTTTAAAATCAATTTCCCAAGTGTTGTGACAACAGAAATATGAAAATGCAATGACTACCAAATCAAGATTACTCTTGTCAGTCTAACATACGGTTAAATCTAGATTGACAGTTACAAATTAAGATTCCAATTGATTTATCAAACGACAAATGCTCTCATTCGTTCCTTAGCCCATAGTAGCTCATTTAATAACTACATGTAGGGTAGCCTCTCATGCAGTTCCAAAACCTGATCTCCCTGCGGGCCCTGCTGTTATCGTCATTACCTTACAAGTTACATTGTGGTTTGTACAGGTAAAAAAAAGGGCAAAATGTAACATAAAATGATCATTATGTGAAATTTTAACTTAAAAATAGCTTACTTTTGCTGAAGTTCCTTCTACACGTACATGATACAGCTTCAGAGCAATGAGAGGAGTCAGACTCTGTCTCTATGTCAGCAAAACATACCATCTGACGTTTTCTTCCTCAGGGTTGATCTTGAATAGATAAAATACAAATTAAAATCACTTATTAATACTTCAGTAGATCACAGAACTGTTGAAAGAAGTCTAACAAAATTATTGCCTAAAGCTTCAGATCTACTGTATGGTTTAGTAGGCTTAATCATTCATTCAGAGATCCCTATGATATCAACTAGGTTTTGGTAACCTATTAACTAAGCATTCTAAAAACCTGCCTTAAACAATTTAAGGATAGATATCATTTGTATTTGCACTGATCTTAACCCAACCGCGTAGCCAGGATTTCATTTTGGAGGGGGCGGTAAATGCACGCGAAGCGTGCCAACACTTACAGAGCGCGCGAAGCGCGCTCCCTAGGGGGTGGGTGCAGGGAGGGGGAGTTTCCCCCTCCCGCGCGAAGCGCGAAGCTTTTGGTGTTTCATAAATTAAAATGAAAAGGAGCCGTCTCTCTTGTCTCTAGTGCCTATTTCAGCGCGGAAGCTAAAGCGTTTTATCATTTTTTTGCCATGAAAGAGGTCACGACTAAAGGGTCTTCTCAAAGATATATTGAATACTTCCCTTGGAAAGATCAGATTTGATTACAAACAATTTAGCGACAGTGCATATCTTTAACTTGCAAAATAGAGGAGAAGTGTATATATTCCGGGAGAAAGATATTCAGTCCCGCGCAGAGCAATGAAACTCTGAAATTTCAAAGGGCGGACGTTTCATCAAAACAATGCAGATACGTCTAATACCACCATCGGCTCTAATTAAAATGATTTTCTAAGATTATTGAACTTCTTTATCAGGAAATAGTGCGCAAAAAGTTGAAACTTCTGTGATTTATTGAAATTGAATTAAAAAAAAAGAGGATTCCTAATTTCTTTGACTTATCATCCTGAAGTGCTTCATTTTGAATAATAAAGAAACTTAAGTGTCATTCAAAATTTCAAACTGAGGGCGCAAAACAGGGCAGGAGATGAATGTGAAGGGAAATGACATGAAGTTTAATAGAATTTGATAAAAAAAATATTGTACTTCTTTATTTAATACGACGCGAATTTTAGGAACCTGTTTGCCCCAGAATTATGGTTGTTTGGTAATGAGCTGAAAAGCAGGAGAAGTTGACTTTATGGAGGTTGCGGAAGAAATTGATATAAAATTTTACCCGCCCGGAGCCGACCCGACCAGAAGTTGCACGATCAATTAAAAAAAAGATAACTTCATATACTTTGGCGTAGCCTTACTCTAATTCCATGCCCTATAATGGATACATTTGAACTTTAACCGGTAAGAAACACATATACCTGAGGTGGAAAAACAGGGTTAGAGAACGGGTGGGGAAACAATGGAGAATTGCAATATTGTCATTTAACCGCGCGCAGCGCGGAAGAAAAATTCATATATAAATTTAAAGCAAGAGTGATGGAGTTTCTCTTTTAAGAAAAAAAAGAATAAAAAGAAAAAAAAAAACACAAAGCTACCTTTCTTCCCTTTCCTCCCTTCCCTTTTTCTTTTCTCCTCTCTTTTTTCCCTTCTTTTTTTCTTTTTGGGGACGTTTTGGGGGGGGCGACCGCCCCCACCGCCCCCCCCCTGGCTACGCGCCTGTCTTAACCCCCATGCCTTCAAACCTCTCAAAGAGCATTTTTCTACTGAACAAAAAAAGCATTATGATGCCATGGCCCTGGGAAGCAGAGGTGCTAGATTTGCCTTGGAGTGATTCATTTATTATTCTCCACAGGCAGCACCCCTGGAATTCTGGAAGGTGGTATAAAATGGAGAAATATAACCAAATATTTTCTAAGAATTAATCATACAAATAAGTGTATGAAATTAAGTAATATCCTTAAACTCAATTTAAATTTATGTAGCTTAGTGAAATGGTAATATTTGGGGAAATATCAATTTTGACATTGCTACAAAGTACAAACCCCACAAAAATCACCAGAAATAAATTTTCAGTTGAATATGCCAACAGAAATAGGGGAAACTTAATTCAATTTTTTCCATTCAATTCAATTCATTTATTATTTTTTCAATTCAATTCCTTTATTATTATTTATTATTAACTTCATTTATTATGAACTTAGCTTCATAATGATATATATATATATATTTGACATCTCCCTTCTATGTCGTATTGCAATATATGTTTGAATTGTTTATGTGTATTTTTTTCAATATATTCGCCCACTTTATCATTTGTGTTTGTATAATTTATATCATTTGTATGTACAGCCAGTGGAGGCCAAATTTCTATGTATTTTATCATGGAGAGTCAAAAGGGGCCTAAACTTTCGATCCTAGCAGAATCTTCTTCGGAGGCAAAATGACAAACATATAAAGTGGAGCCAATTATCATGGATCAATAATAAATGAATCTGAATCTGAATATATGATTCATGAGTATTGGATGTTTTCAACCTCTTAACAAGAGAAGAACTTTGACTCCCACAGATGTTTACTTTTGACAAAAGAGGGATTAAATTTGGGAGTCTATTGAGGCACACTTACCCTCACACTATTGTACAAGGTGACAAAAAGAGGATTAGAACTCATTCAAATCAGCTTAGAGCAACTTTGACACAGTAATTAGGCACTTCCTGTCTTGATTGCAGAGAAGTATCAATGAAAGGTTTTATCAAGTTTTAAATTTCCTTGAATACAAAATTAGGAAAATACTCTTGTTTTGCATTTCAGGAAGAACAAATTCCAAAATAATTTAGAGACAAATATCTGTCTAAATAATACTTTCAGAACATCAATATGGGTTTATTTGATACATCTATTTTGTTAATGGGTGGTCAATGGATGGCACATGGTCATTAATACCACATACACAACTTAATGAATCTGGGTTTCTGTCAAATGATACACAAGACTATTCCCTTATTTTTTTTTTGAAATATTTCCATTCCTACTTTTCATACACTAATGATGCTAGTAGTAGTAGTAGTTGTATTACAAGTTATCAGGCCAAATCATAAAATAAGGTTACTTCAGCAACTGGTGGGCTTAATCATTGACTTTAAAAAGGTAAATTAATACAATACTAGCACATCAATGATGTGGAGCTCATCCGCCAACTCGCAAAGAAATTTAACGCAATTTTTAACTTCAGCCCAGTTGACAATGTAGCGAATTATATTGGTGCACTAGCATACATGTACCTACAAGCCACAACCCATGCAAAGGACGTATCCTTGCCCCCCTGATGAGCTTGAAGATCTCTTTTTTTTGCCTGTCAATTTTTTTCTGGTACGAAATCCTTTATTTGTAATTGAAGACCTTTTTTTTGCTTGTCAAATTTTTTGGCGGACGGTCTTGCCCCCCCCCCTGTGGAAAATCCTAGGTACGTCACTGTATTGGCAACATAAATTGAGGAAACAGAATTGAAATTGATGAATAAATGAAAAAAACATTTTTTGTGATTTGTGAAAAAAAAATTGTAAATAAAGCATAAATAATTTTTTAGTCAAAATTTTTGAATTCTGTGTAAAACCTTGGTGAACCCCATGTAGCTCTCAGATGGAACAAAAAAAATTCAAATTCGGTTTCTTGAGTTTTGAAAAACATGCATGAAAAACATGTAGCATATTTAATGAGTTTCTAATTTTGCATCCCCCACCTAGAGCTATCATATAAAGCAAACAAAATTGAAATTGACAAATGAAGGAGAAATAAGTGTTTTTTGTGATTTATTATTAAATTTTGCATAAATATCACATAAACTAGCATTATTTTCTAGTCAACATTTTAAAATTCTGTGTGGAAGTTTGGTGACTCTCACGTAGCTCCACCAGATGTAGGAAAAAAATAAAAAGTTGACCAACTAATAAAGCATTTCTTGGTGATAATGAATAAATTTTGAATAAATTACCAATTTTAAGTAATTTTCTAGTCAAAATTCTTTGTTGAAGTTTGTGAACCTCATGCAGCTACATAGAAAAGGCAGAAAATATCATGAAAATGATTTTCTTTCTTGAATTAAGTTGATTATTTCTATATCAATAGATTTCTTGACCTCATAATAGATGGATTTGGTGTCAAAATCATGATTCTAGGTTACTCAGAAGCTGAGATATAGTAAAAAAACTCTGTTTTGGGCGACCATTTTGAAAAATCCTAGATGGCAGCTATATAGGTCACAGTGCACATGGAAACTTTATTATTCTAACCTTTCCTTTAATTTTCAATTTCTTCAAAAAATATCCGGCGAAGATAAAATATGAACTAATTTTTTCCCTGAAGCTAGTGGTGGGTACCAATGGGAGAAACTCATGTTTACAAGAGTCTTCAGGAAATTGGCAGGCTCCAAAAATGAGATACAAATTCATACACATATATCATGCAAACTATAGACTGCAATCACTGCATGTATATGCAAATGTACTTTGTAATTGTATCGATCTTCATGAAAAAGTTTTCAAAGACATACCTGGTGAATTAAAGTTAATATCGACTTCAGAAATGTAACAATCCGACTTTTTGAAAGGGAAATCTACTTCTGTTGAGTAGCCACCTGTAAGCATGTTTAAAGAACAAAAAATTAAACAACAAATTCAATCATTTTTAGATCAAACCTTTCACCCATCATTCATTTAGAGATAGTCCTCCAATAAATGTTAGCAGAATTTTAAAGAGGTGGAACATCATAAAGAATATAAATCAGAGAGGGCTCTATAATATGCAAATAATTGCATCAGTACCTTTTGTTTAATAAAAGTTTAAAGGGGAAAAGAAATCATCTAAATCCTTCAACTTCACTTAAGACCATATAACAACAACTAAATTGCTTCCATAAATACAATGTTTACAACATGTTAAAATTACCTAATATCAACCTCCCCTGTCTTTTTAAAATCGATTTTTGTTTGAGTTTGCTTGCCCTTGATGCCACATTTCAGGAGGCAATTTTATATGGATTTGTAAACATTACTCAAAACATATAATATACCTGCTTGAATCTCAACTTCACTTGCATGGGGTTCATGTTGTAGTGTACATGGATGTACTTTCTCTCTTTGAACAACACTGCTTTCACTGAACACTTCAAGTTCCACCTGACAAAAGATAAAAAAATCCAGACTTCAGAAAGGAAAATTAGAATAATTACATCATACAATGTACCGGTACATGTAGCCTAGGTAGGACCAAGGCTAACCTTCTTCTTTCTTTTAATACTATGCTTACCTGTTTATAAAAGTATGCAAATATTCAGGCTATAGGTTCATTCCAGTTAATATAAGGCGATAACTTGATTTACCTGGCATATAGTTAATGTAATTCTAACCATGCATTCACTTTTGCATGCATGTGGTAGGTAATTAAAACCTGTACGTAATGTGTAACTTTCTAACTATGATAAACAAAGGAAAAGCATGTAAAGCTTATCTTCAGCTTGGTTCATCTCCCCAAAGGGAATGCCTCTAGACCCCATTTCATATCATTACAAGATTATCTTCCCCCCAAAATAGTTGTGGTGTTAAGGTCAGATATAATCTTAAAAAATTGTTTGAATGTTATTTGATAAATATGCTAATTTTAAATCAGATTTTACATTGATTGCTTGACTTTTCCATTGCACAAATCTATTTCATTCATTAAGACACACATAGTCATAGAATTAGAACAAAGAGTAGAGAATAGATTCCTCTAGGCCTAAAACTGTTTCACCGGTATAAAAATCCCAGTTTATAAAAATCCTGTGTAGATCACTCGCATGACAGTTTTTTTTTCATTCCTTAAAATATCACTTTTGAAATAAAAAATGGAAAGAGTTCCCTATGCACCCTACACCAAAAATAACAAGTATTTAGACTTCTCGTTCATTCACTTCAGATTTATCTATTGATTTTTTAATGTTATTATCATTTGCTTGGCATCACCTAGCTGTGCCATGCCTGGTACTGCTGGTAGTCTAACAGTGAACTGAATCACTGTGACCTGTAGCTCTCTCCTCCCAATATAAAGCTAGTGTTGCTTACCTTGCTTGGGACTCTAATTCAACTCGTTCCAAATGTAGTCAAAAACTCATCCCGCTATGCTAGCGAGAAGTGCTGATAGCGTGAGAGGTATTTTTATGCAATTATGAGCCCATAGACTAGTTCAACAAATCTAGACTCAAAAACCCTTAAAGACTAAATAAACTGATGTCTATGAACAATATCACCAGGGGGGGGCAGTCAAATGTATTGCTGTACATCTGCGTGACCAAATTACATGTATTTCCAGACACCCCCTAAACAAGTTTTACACAGGCATCATTTACACATTTTGGGCCCTAAACAAGTTGTTGCCAGAATGACCCCTAATTTAAAAAACAAAAACAAAATGAATTGAAGTTCAGAGCCAATTTGATTTGATGAATAGCTAGTGTAATTAATGGAAACTAAGTGTAAAAATATATTTTTTAATTTCTCTGTAAGTGGATCGAGCCAACACTCACACTGTCACAGCCACAGGCCCAACACTAAACAGTAATTGGTGGCGGAACAACCAATTTAACAGAGACCAAAGTTTTTAGTATAAACTAAAAATAAAGCCTAGGCTTAGCCTTAGGCGCGCCTTACCTCTCTCTGCACCAACGGGATCTGCTCGAACACAACGTCGTTGCTTGCTGCAATCTTCGAACCCGTAGCTGATGTCAAATCGCCAAAACTCGACTCAATAACCATGATAATCAGACTGGGCCTGGCCTGGAGCCGTACTCCGGCTCGTAGTAGACTGGTGGCCTCTTCATTTGTTGCAGCATTTTCCTCTTCTGTAAAATAGAGAGCTTTGAAAACCTGTCGCGCTTCGTCGCCATCGGAAATTCTTCTTCGTTTAAATTAAGTTCACATTGCAAATGTGTAGTTCGAGATGTGTGGTAGAATTACACACGTGCTCAGCGTCAGCTTTGTGTACAAACAACACACATGTGCGATTGATTGCGAAATCAAATTTCTTGCACTGGCCGTAGGCATAGCCATAGGGCGGCATGCTGGACAGGTCCTGTGTGTGTTTTGTGTGCTGGACATAGAGGTCCATGGTGTGTGTGTAAGGGTTTTTTTTTTTTTATTATGTGTTTTATTGGTATTCAAAATCACATATAATCACAATATTTACAGGTAATTGGAATGATTCAAAACAGTTCAAAAGCAGTAAAATCACAAAACAAAGAGGAAATAAAAATAAATGGAAAAAAATAAAAAAAATAAAAAGGGTGACATAAATCAAAATAAAACATTGGACGATACAGGTTACTCTAAAGGGAATACACATCGAGATAAATTTACATGTATAATCAATTGTAGCATATTACTCTGTGCATTGTACAAGTCTCAATTTAAGATACAAAAACAAATAGAATGGAAAATGGGGAACTACCTGTATCTAAAATAAAAATCATATATCAAATCGCCACTTCTTAAAGTGAGTTTATTTCTTTTCTTGGCTAGGTGATGCTCAATTTCCTTTTGTTTCTTCACAAAACTTTTAAATAAATCCACATTTGGTAAGGTGTTCTTGAATTTACAAATATAAATATAATATTTGGCCAATAGTAAAAGGTAAGTGTGTGTAAGGGTGCGTTTGTGTATCGTGTCTCGTATTTTTTTCTTCGTTATGTTACTGGTCTGGGGTCCGTTGCAGAAAGAGTCAAAAAATCATTTGCAAGTCAAAAATGCGCGATGTTGATTGGTTGAAAATCAAGTTTCGCATGATTTTTAGAGTAACGTTTGATTGCAACTCTTTCTGCAACGGGCTCATCATGGAGCTATACGATGTACGGTTCCGTTCATGTATTGTATGGGCATACATGTCCGTAATAGATGGGAGCGGGGTGGGGTGTGTGTTAAAGTGTATACCTTTTTAAAAGAAGGGAAAGTTCACCCTGAAGAAAAGTTTGTTGTAAAAAGTAGTACTAAAAATTGGTGAAGGTTTGAGGAATTCCGTTTAAGATTCACCTCAAACGAGGAGCATAATAAAACAGGCGCGTAGCCAGGAAGCGATGGGGGCGGTCGCCCTCGGCAACAAAAAAAAAACCGCACCAAAATGAAAGAGGGGAAAGGGAGGAAGAAAGAAAAAGGAAAAGCGAAGAGAGGGAAGATGGGTACAGCCCTAATTTTTTCTATTTTATTTTTTTGTCAAAAGAATAAAAACCTAAATGAGACGTTCTTTTATAATTCATACAAAATTTTGCTTTCGCGCTCTATCCAAACTATGATACGGTTTTTCCCCTTCCCATTTATGGGATTTGTATATTCGTGCCATAAATCGTAGAGTATACATGAATTTAAGAAAAAAAATATGATGATTCTTTTTTTAAATTGCATAATTGACGCAAAATTTCGGCTCTTCTGTTCGGAGCGGGTCAACACTCCTGCCACTCCCAGAGTTCCCAGATATCTTCCACTTTTCAGTGAGTAATTTGTGGCAAAGTATCTGCTCAAAAGGGGCTCGAGGCATTATAAATTCGTGCCGTGCTATATACGATGAAACTTTATTCTGTATTGCTTTTACACCCTTCTATGATCTTGTTTGTTACGATTTATTTGAAATTTTGAATATCACTGAACTTTCTAAATCATACAAAATAAAGCGCTTAATAATGAGTGACTTTATTACACCTTTTTTTCTCCCGAAATAAATCACAGATGTTACCATGTTTCGCGTGGAAGGGAAATGAAAAGTCCCTCTTCTGGCTTGCATCAGGCCCTTTCACATTTTGAGCTCCCTTTTTCTTCGTAATCCATTTATTATCTAAGAAATATCAAAATAAGAGCAGGTTAAAGTTTCAATTCAGAACTTCAAAACCATTCGCGCCGGAAGAAATATTTACTGGCCTTGCATATCCGTCTTCTACTACTGTGATTTAAAGTCATCTAAGGTGGCTAAAGTTTTTATCATCAAACATGATGCGACCAAGGTGGGCATTTTATGCTATATCTGTTCTTAAAAACGTTTTAGCCGTTCAGCGCTTCGTGCGGTATTATTTCATTCAACGGTTTTAAAAATCTTTTCCGATTTAGGGGACGCTCGTATCTTTCATATACATTTGTTTTAATCACAGCAAGTGGGGCGAGTTGATAAGGAAACTAGAGATGCAAGAGACGTCTTCTTTTCATACTAAATTAATGAGATATCAAGAACTTTCCCCTCCCTACACCCTCAAGTTCCTTCGAGAGTGCGCTTCGCGTGCACTTACAGCCCCTCCAAAATTAAATCTTGTCTACGCAGTTGATATAAAATACATGACTTTCATTTTTTATTTCTAACTTATATTTGTTTTCTTTTCGTGATCGGGTGTGTATGTGTCAGTCATGCTGGGACACTTTTTATCATTTTATGATGGCGCTATCAGGCCCAACGAGCAATCTAAAAAATGATTTGCCTATTTATACGAAAAAGGTACAGAATAACCCGTTTTTCAGAGAAAATGACAAACAAAAGATATTGTTACTATATACCATGTAAGGTTTGGTGTCCCCCAAATGGCTTACATGGGAAACACCGACTTTTGGGTGTAGAATCCATATTATCTTTCTAAAGAATTTTTTCTGGTAGCCATTACATAGTATTATGCTTAGAAAGAATGATTAGCAATAACATAAAAAATAATGAAAAGTATGGCCATTATTGTATTTCGTAGATGATTTTGGTGACCCCCCAAATATAACGTTGTGACATGCATTGCTTCAATTAAATCTTATTTTATGTTATTGCTAAAATTTCTACTTAATTTATGTATTATTTGTGGTTTCTATTTAAACATTAAGTGTCCACTTCAAAGTACACTTTGAAAATATTTACTATTTTCTATTTACATCAGAAACATTGAAAATGGAAATTTTGCATTTTAAGGTCTCCCTTTACACGAGAAACACAATTTTTGCTCCCTAAACCAAAGTATTAATATATCTTTTCTGCTCTGATTTAAGTTCTTCATGATATCACAGCCATTTTGAAGAAACTTCCTCAAGGCCTATCATTTTCAACATAAAGATAATTAACTCATTTTAGTGTCAAAACAGGCGTCAAAAAATTGAATGCCTTACTTAGGGGGAAATACTCATTTCTTAGGTGAAGACAGTCTAATGACAAGATGTGCGCTCAGTTAAGTTTGTGGAACTGATCGAAAGGACGAACAAAAATGCTTTG
Organism: Lytechinus variegatus; assembly: GCF_018143015.1. Lineage (NCBI taxonomy): Eukaryota > Metazoa > Echinodermata > Echinoidea > Temnopleuroida > Toxopneustidae > Lytechinus > Lytechinus variegatus. The sequence goes on along the minus strand of NC_054740.1, from coordinate 3,651,764 downwards.
CGAAGGGGCGTGAAAGAATACTCAGCCCATATGTGGCGTAAATTTTGACTGAACATGACATGTAAGCTAATAGCAATTCTTAATTTGAATAGTCACATATTCGTGACCTACCATGCACACAGCGTATATCTCTTCCCGTATTTTGGTGATGAGAGTTGAGGCCTTTCACAATTTTTTCGATGGCTAATATTTTTTTTAATATGATTTAATGATCAAATATGATTTAATATGATTTGCAAGCAATATAATTCATCCACGTCTCATCTGAATAACGTAAAGTAGGCCTGCTATGTAAAAGCTATACCAACAGGGGCCGCGGAAGCGGGGGGGGGGCACTTTTTCCCAAAACTGTGTACACAAATGTAAAAATGACCATAAGATTGTGATTTTTTGCATGGTCAGCCCTCCCACTTTTGGCTCAGCCCCCCTCCCCACTTTGAAAACCGTTCCGCGGCCCCTGACCAAGAGCCTGAGGTCCCCCTATGAAATAAGTTAGCATCCGAGATACAAAATTAATAAAATGCGCTACAAAATTTAATGCGTCAAGGTTATAATATAAAGAATATCAGATAAACGTTTCAGGATAACTCTGGCTCAACTGCTGCTTTCCCTAAACAAACTTGCCAAAACAGCATAAACGAAGCTAATTTAATAAAAAAAATACCTTTATAGCTCTTCTATTAATTGCTGATCGGCAATTTCCCTTACCTGTGGATCGGCCCATGCAGGGTCATTAGGGGGAGTGTAATCCCTTCCCTTCGATTGTCTTCACATTTTTCATCCTATTTTTGTAGGGGGGGGGGGGTCGATGGAACCCGGACCTCCTGGCCATACGGACTTGCGGATCATATAGGACTGCATGCAGTTTTTTTCTTTGTATATTTCATTTTTTTAATACCTCGTTGTTACTATGTAATGTTTATGTTGTATTATTTTTTTCTTATGTTTTTTATGATGATCTTTAAATGTCAGGATATCATTAAACTTTTGAATTTTTGCTGTTTTGTCAATCGGGCCATGTCTTGGGTGTCGATTTTTGTTCAAGGTTCGTGGTATGACCGTGATCGTAAATATTTTTTCCCGGGGGAGGGGTATAAAAACGTACACATTTTTTTTTAACAAACTCGAAAGAGAGGGAGTGAATGAGCTTGCCACGGGGCATGGACCTATCCATGGAGGAGTATTCTATTGTTACTGGGGCGCTGAGCATTGTCACATCACCCCCAGTAACAATAGATAATCCTCCGTGGATAGGTCCATGCTAGTCTGCAGGCACAGACCCTGATTGGAACTTTGATCAACAAGTGTGTCCCCACGCAAAGACTGGCACATACAAAACTTGCTGTTCCAATACAGGGCGAGACAGCCTTCAGTACACAAGGCATGAGTAGGCTGCACATTCAGACCCTTATCTCAAGTGAAGGGTTTGCCCAGCAGACTAGGTCCATGCCATGGGGCGCTCTGGCATTGTCTAAAAGAAATCGAAGGTATTTGTTCACATTAACATTTTCGGTAGGCCCTATATTCATTTTTGTAGGGATCGAGGAAGTACCCCCCCCCCTCCACTGCTTAGCTGGCAAATGGAATGACAGACCAAACTTTTGTTCTCTGTGAGGGATTTTTTGTTAGTTTGATAGAGCCGGGTGGGGGGGGGGCCGGGATGCGTAAATTTTGCGCGGTCCAGACATAACATTATGAGGCAAAATCTATTTTAGAAAACAATGAGAAGGCGAAGCGAGCGAGCAAACATCACCTTTTTGCTGCAAGAATTTAATTTTGTAACAAATTTTGACATAAACATAGGGCCTATATTGATCAAATTCACCCCTTTTCTTCCATGGTCCCTAATATATAGCCCAACATCATGCACGCCTGTAGAGGTTGCAATCCTTATAAGACTACAAGATATATAGCCCCCCCCCCCCCGTTGTATATCATATACAACGGGGGGGGGGGTTAATATACCCACACCTCCGGGATCGACACCCATGCAAAGATCTGAATGTAGAAGGACGAGTCAACAATTTAGATTTTAAAGTATAGGCTAGCTATATAGCAGTTCATCTACTCCAACTCCGTGGTTTTATCCATTCGATTGTAAGGAATAAAGGCAAAATATGGAAGATTGACAATGTCATGTAATTTGCATGACTAAAGTAATAGTGGCACAGGTTTGTTTTAATAACAATAAAAAATGATAAAACGTTAATGTCAGAGATGATAGATATCATCCTTAAACATCACAAGACCACGGATTTACTCTTTTGAACCAACCCTTTTTTTACCAGTGCCATTTTTTTTCAAGGAGAGGTCAATATTAATGCCCAGTATTTCATTTTCCATACTCACGGTCATATATGCTATCTATCATGAACACAAGTTCGGGGCACATTGACAATACTAGTAGTATGCAACCGCGTAGCCAGGATTTCATTTTGGAGGGGGCGGTAAATGCACGCGAAGCGTGCCAACACTTACAGAGCGCGCGAAGCGCGCTCCCTAGGGGGTGGGTGCAGGGAGGGGGAGTCTCCCCCGCGAAGCGCGAAGCTTTTGGTGTTTCATAAATTAAAATAAAAAGGAGCCGTCTCTCTTGTCTCTAGTGCCTATTTCAGCTCCAATTCAGTTGACTCATTGTGATTTTGAACATTGTTTTCATGAACCTTAATTTGTTTTCAAAAAGTGATTGTAAACGCACAAAAGAAGGAATACCTTGGAGGAAATTAAAATAATAATACCCTCGCGCGAAGCGCGGAAGCTAAAGCGTTTTATTATTTTTTTTGCCATGAAAAGGGTCCCGACTAAAGGGTCTTCTCAAAGATATATTGAATACTTCCCTTGGAAAGATCAGATTTGATTACAAACAATTTAGCGACAGTGCATATCTTTAATTCGCAAAACAGAGGAGAAGAAATGTATATATGCCGGGAGAAAGATATTCAGCCCCGCGCAGAGCAATGAAACCCTGAAATTTCAAAGGGCGGACGTTTCATCAAAATAATGCAGATACGTCTTATACCACCATCGGCTCTAATCAAAATGATTTTCTAAGATTATTGAACTTCTTTATGAGGAAATAGTGCGCAAAAAGTTGAAACTTCTGTGATTTATTGAAATTAAATTAAAAAAAAAGAGGATTCCTAATTTCTTTGACTTATCCTGAAGTGCTTCATTTTGAATAATAAAGAAACTTAAGTGTCATTCAAAATTTCAAACTGAGGGCGCAAAACAGGGCAGGAGATGAATGTGAAGGGAAATGACATGAAGTTTAATAGAATTTGATAAAAGAAAATATTGTACTTCTTTATTTAATACGACGCGAATTTTAGGAACCTGTTTGCCCCAGAATTATGGTTGTTTCGTAATGAGCTGAGAAGCAGGAGGAGTTGACTTTATGGAGGTGGCGGCAGAAATTGATATAAAATTTTACCCGCCCGGAGCCGACCCGACTAGAAGTTGCCCGATCAATTTAAAAAAAAGATAACTTCATATACTTTGGCGTAGCCTTTCTCTAATTCCATGCCCTAATGGATACATTTGAACTTTAACCGGTAAGAAACACATATACCTGAGGTGGAAAAACAGGGTTAGAGAAAGGGTGGGGGAAACAATGGAGAATTGCAATATTGTCATTTAACCGCGCAGTGCGGAAGAAAAATTCATATATAAATTCAGAGCAAGAGTGATGGAGTTTCTCTTTTAAGAAAAAAAAAGAATAAATAGAAAAAAAACACAAAGCTACCTTTCTTCCCTTTCCTCCCTTCCCTTTTTCTTTTCTCCTCTCTTTTTTCCCTTCTTTTTTTCTTTTTGGGGACGTTTTTTTTGGGGGGGGGCGACCGCCCCCACCGCCCCCCCTGGCTACGCGCCTGGTAGTATGATGTATACACAGACGCATTTATACTCGAGCACAAGCGAATTGCCGTTAAATTATTTATTCCAGATCATCCACAAAACATGTGGCGTACCTAGGATTTTCCACAGGAGGGCAAAACCGTCCGCCACAAAAGTTGACAAGCAAATAAAAATGTCTTCAATCACAAATAAAGGATTTCAAAGGATTTCGTACCAGAAAAAAAAATTGACAAGCAAAAAAAAAAGGTTTTAAGCTCGTCAGGGGGCCAAAAAGGTTTTCGATCAAGCCGTCAGAGGGGGGGGGGCAGGGATACGTCCTTTGCATGGGCTGTGACTCGTCAGGGTGGCAGAGTGCCCCCGGCTCGACCCCCCCCCCCCGGTACGCTAGTGCCTCATGCATGTATTTAGGTAAAACAAAATGTTACTGTGAAAAGTAGGCCAGTTAGCCGGACATTCAAATACAAAGAATGCAGGGCCGTCACCAGCTTTTTTCTAGGGGGGGGGGGGTGCTTTTTATGAAAAAAACCCACAAAAACACAAAAAACAACGTATTAACTCAATTTCATGCAGTTATATAGCCCGCCGGCCAGAATGGATATAGAAAGTCCATACTGGTCAACATGCCTATTGTTCCTCAATGCAGTTTCGGTGTCTGTGTGTCTTTTTTTTTTTTTTTTTTTTGTTCTGAAGGGGGTGCGTTCGCACCCTCCGCACCCCCCTGGCAACGGCCCTGAGAATGTATACAGCTCAGAGGCCTATCTACGTATATATACGCATGTCATCTTTATGATGCAGATCATGATATAGGCCTACAACGACTATGGGTTCTCGATCGAGCCTAGGCGTTAAAAGCAAAATTTTCCCCAAAATTTTGAACGCGCCCGCGAATTATGCCATATGCAAAACATGTCTCGTACTAGATTTCCCTTTGGAAATTGGAAAATAATGATATATCATATCATGATTTTCCAAAGGTAAATTTCTTATATTAATTTCTTCTGGCGCACCATGCTATAGGCCGATAGCCTATAACTGTTACCCAAACTTGTAGTTTAGTTGATATTATATTAATTCATTTTTCACATTATGATTTCGGGATATACGGTACTCAAGTCATTAGCAAAGGAATATCGCTATACATGTATATACCGTATATATTTTTTGCAATATCAGAAATAATTTGACATACTGCAATTACTTAAGGGTCTCGGTTCGTAGAATAGCTGCAACCCTAGCAGTAGCATTGCAATTGCAAAACAAAAGCCACAGTCAGGGAATGGAGATTAAAAGTTTATTGAGACCAGCAGAATAATAGCCCTTCTCGCTCTAACGATGGAGCTATAGCTCTATGCTCTAACATACAATAGGGGATGTGTCACGCAAACGCCTAGCTAGCTACACGTACACACCGGTATTTGCCTTTTCACATCGTGACATTACAAACCGCTCTCGATAACCAGGTCTTTGTTTAAGCCAAAATAGCTCTTCTCGACATTGTTTTTGTTTTGGATCACGTTTTGGCTACTGTTTGAGTGTTTCTCTCTTCAGAAGTTCTCTTACGCGTTATTATTGACATTTTTAATTACGAGTTAAAACTAGGAGTTTCATCTTCTTCAGTTGGTAGTGGTACGTAGTGCCGTACTCGTTCACTGTCCGTGGTTACTCGCTCCCGCCCGGGACCCGGGCGCGGCCGTCCCAGCTGCAGAGCCAGCCAAGCAGTTCGAGTGAAAGCGACGAGTACACCATAAAGGGACAATGAACTCGGAGTCTACACTTTGTTTCTACAAGTCAACGGGCAACTTGCTCAATCGAAGAGGACTGGGGAAGTGTACAACAGGCCTGTCGTTTCCGTCCGGCGAAACAAAGAGATCATGGAGGTGAGTTATTGTACATTTTAATGATAATGTGTGATGATAATGTGAGACACAAAATCGCCTGTATTAATGTTATGCATTGTCTTAGTTTAGAAAATCGCTTTGCAGAATACATCTCACACTACCGTTGTTGAAATTTTGTGCTCGTTCAACTGCATTTTTTTTTTTGGGGGGGTGGGGTATACAAACATCTGGCCATGGAGTAGCCACAAGAGCCCATCTTAAGGTTAACACTAATAACAGTGAATGTGATATAAATAAAATTGATTACCATCAGTACAGATCATGAAAAACTTTTGCATTTCAAAATTTGACACAAAAACTAATTGCTGTATAGAGTTAAAATATTTTTTTTTCTTAAATGTCATTACAGAACCCAGAAGTACCACAACTGAATTGGGAAGGATAGTGAGAAGTCTCTGGAGGACAGGAGATGTGTGTGCATTTGAGTTTTGTCAGATGTGTATCAATCAGATTATTTACGTCTGGGACCGACCTTTTACATCACAATCTGAAAGACGTGACCAGGGCTCGAAACTCTGCATCAATTTGTAACTTCCCCACAGCTTGGATTACAGGTGCAAGCCACAACGCCCAGGACAGGAGAGCTGTCACATATTATTTTACAAATTTGTTATCCCAGGTACTGAACTAGCTGCATTCATGTTGTTTACATAATTTTGAACATGCACCACAGGCCACAAGTTAAACGACAAGTCCATCCCTACAGGGAGGAATTAAGTTGTTTGTATATAACGAGAAAAATCCAACAAGCATAACATTGAAAATTTCATCAAACTTGGATGTAAAATAAAAAAAGTTACGACATTTGAAAGTTTAGCTTAATTTCACAAAAACAGTTATATGCACATCCTGGCGGGTATGCAAATGAGGAGACCATGATGTCATCCACTCACTATTTCTTTTGTATTTTATTATATGAAATATTCTAATTTTCTCATTGTCAAGTGATACAACGATTAATTCCTCCCTGAACATGTGGAATTAGCACTGTTTATGGTTCAGTCAAGTTGGTCCTTATTGTCAAATCTAAAAAAAAGAAATATTGTATAATGGATGGACATCATCAACTGGCTCACCTAGTCGTGCATATCACTGTTTTGTAAAAAATAAGCAAAACTTTAAATGTCATAGATTTCTTATTTTCCTTCCGATTTTTATGAAATTTTCAGCACTATGCTAGTTTGATTTTTCTCTATTTGATTCAAGTCAGCATTTTCGTGGGTTAGACTTGACCTTTAATAAAAAACTTACTCTTGTCTACAAATCCAATGCAAATTTAATCATAAATGTCAGTTGCCACCCAATAACATAACCAATTGTCAAATATTTTAAGGTGAATTGTGTAATTGCTGTGGCTTTGAAATTAAGATAATTTATCCTTGTGTAGCCTTGAAATTTTAATGAGATTAATTTATCTTCTTGCCGCTTTGAAATTAAGATCAATTTATCCTTGTGTAGCTTTGAAATTTAGATAAATTTATCGTGTAGCTAATTTATCCTCCTATAGCTTTGAAATTAGGATAAATTTATCCTCTTGCAGTTTTGAAATTAAGATAAATTAATCCTCGTGTAGCCTTGAAATTAGGATAAATTTATCCTTGTGTACCCTTGGAATTAAGATAAATTTATCCTCATATAGCCTTGAAATTAAGATAAATTTATCCTTTGTAGCCTTGAAAAAAGGATAAATTTATCCTCCTGTAGCCTTGTAATTAGGATAAATTTATCCTCGTGTAGACTGTAGCCTTAAAATTAGGATAAATTTATCCTTGCGTAGCCTTGAAATTAGGATAAATTTATCCTCGTGTATCCTTGTAATTAGGATAAATTTATCCTCGTGTATCCTTGTAATTAGGATAAATTTATCCTCATGCAGCCTTGAAATTAAGATAAATTAATCCTCGTGTATCCTTGTAATTAGGATAAATTTATCCTTGTGTAGCCTTGAAATTAGGATAAATTTATCCTCGTGTATCCTTGTAATTAGGATAAATTTATCCTCGTGTATCCTTGTAATTAGGATAAATTTATCCTCATGTAGCCTTGAAATTAAGATAAATTTATCCTCATGTAGGTTTTAAATTAAGATAAATTTATCCTCATGTAGGTTTTAAGATGAATTTATCCTCATGTACATGTAGTCTTGAAATAAGGATAAATTTATCCTCATGTTGCCTTGAAATTAGGATAAATTTATCCTCATGTAGTCTTGAAATTAAGATAAATTTATCCTCGTGTAGCCTTGAAATTAAGATAAATTTATCCTCGTGTAGGTTTGAAATTAAGATAAATTTATCCTCATGTAGCCTTGCAATTAGGATAAATTTATCCTCATGAAGCCTTGAAATTAAGATAAATTTATCCTCATGTAGCCTTGAAATTAGGATAAATTTATCCTCATGTGGCCTTGAAATAAGGATAAATTTATCCTCATGTAGGTTTTAAATTAGGATAAATTTATCCTCATGTAGCCTTGAAATTAGGATAAATTTATCCTCATGTGGCCTTGAAATAAGGATAAATTTATCCTCATGTAGGTTTTAAATTAGGATAAATTTATCCTCATGTAGCCTTGAAATTAGGATAAATTTATCCTCGTGTATCCTTGTAATTAGGATAAATTTATCCTCGTGTATCCTTGAAATTAGGATAAATTTATCCTCGTGTATCCTTGTAATTAGGATAAATTTATCCTCATGCAGCCTTGATATTAAGATAAATTTATCCTCGTGTAGCCTTGAAGTTAGGATAAATTTATCCTCGTGTAGCCTTGAAATTAAGATAAATTTATCCTCATGTAGGTTTTAAATTAGGATAAATTTATCCTCATGTAGGTTTTAAATTAGGATAAATTAATCCTCATGTAGCCTTGATATTAAGATAAATTTATCCTCATGTAGGTTTGAAATTAGGATAAATTTATCCTTGTGTAGCCTTGATATTAAGATAAATTTATCCTCATGTAGCCTTGAAATTAGGATAAATTTATCCTCGTGTATCCTTGTAATTAGGATAAATTTATCCTCGTGTATATTTGTAATTAGGATAAATTTATCCTCGTGTATCCTTGTAATTAGGATAAATTTATCCTCTTGTAGCCTTGAAATTAAGATAAATTTATCCTCATGTAGGTTTTAAATTAGGATAAATTTATCCTCATGTAGGTTTTAAATTAGGATAAATTAATCCTCATGTAGCCTTGATATTAAGATAAATTTATCCTCATGTAGGTTTGAAATTAGGATAAATTTATCCTCATGTAGCCTTGATATTAGGATAAATTTATCCTCATGTAGGTTTGAAATTAGGATAAATTTATCCTCATGTAGGTTTGAAATTAAGATAAATTTATCCTCATGTAGTCTTGAAATTAAGATTAATTTATCCTCGTGTAGCCTTGAAGTTAGGATAAATTTATCCTCGTGTAGCCTTGAAATTAAGATAAATTTATCCTCATGTAGGTTTTAAATTAGGATAAATTTATCCTCATGTAGGTTTTAAATTAGGATGAATTAATCCTCATGTAGCCTTGATATTAAGATAAATTTATCCTCATGTAGGTTTGAAATTAGGATAAATTTATCCTCGTGTATCCTTGTAATTAGGATAAATTTATCCTCATGCAGCCTTGATATTAAGATAAATTTATCCTCGTGTAGCCTTGAAGTTAGGATAAATTTATCCTCGTGTAGCCTTGAAATTAAGATAAATTTATCCTCATGTAGGTTTTAAATTAGGATAAATTTATCCTCATGTAGGTTTGAAATTAGGATAAATTAATCCTCATGTAGCCTTGATATTAAGATAAATTTATCCTCATGTAGGTTTGAAATTAGGATAAATTTATCCTCATGTAGCCTTGATATTAGGATAAATTTATCCTCATGTAGGTTTGAAATTAGGATAAATTTATCCTCATGTAGGTTTGAAATTAGGATAAATTTATCCTCATGTAGGTTTGAAATTAAGATAAATTTATCCTCATGTAGCCTTGAAATTAGGATAAATTTATCCTCATGTAGCCTTGAAATTAAGATAAATTTATCCTCATGTGGCCTTGAAATTAAGATAAATTTATCCTAATGTAGTTTTAAAATGGAGATAAATTAATCCTTGTATCAGCAGGATGAACTAATCCGTACAATTGAAATAGATTTGTATGATATATTTATTTGATCTGTTTTTCCTATTAAATGGTTGTATTAATTGAAATGCTGTTTCCGTTTGTTTCTTTTATTGTTATAGACTTGCAAACATACATTGAATTGCCAATAGTCATTAAATAGAGTGATTGGAGAGAATGTGTAGATGAGAGAACAAGTCATAAAAGTGGTTGTTACGTGCAAAAATGTGAAATAAATATTGTGGAGTGAACATGATGAATATTTGAAGAAAAATGAACAAAGATTCATTCATTTTGAAAAGATTTACTGTTTTATACAGAATTATTTGATCAGTAAAATATCTTTTCTTTGCCAAACGTATTGTTTTAGTTAAAGTATTCTTATATGTGGTGTATTTAGTTTTTGCCTGAAGAGTACCTTTAAGTTTGGAATTATAATATAAACTGTTTTTTCTGTTGATTGAACGCAAAAGTGCTTTGGATATCCAAGGAAGTCTCGGTGATTTTTTGTAGTTAGTTTGTTTATCTTTTACTTTTGGAATATGCTTGTCTAATTCACTGTTAAAAATATTAAGAAAGTTATTGAAGCATGTGTTTACATCGTTATTGTTATAAATAGGCGACCAGTCAACAGATTCTAACGAAACACCCAATCTTGCAAGATTCTCGGGAGTAGGTCTCCGCCTTGATGGCTTGGAAGGATTAATACACGAATTTTTAAGGGGAAAATGTGACATAATGGGAAAATGATCTGTCAGATCGGATAGTATTATTTCAGAATCAGGAGACGGCATGATGTTACAAAATATGTTATCAATAAGGGTTGCAGAGCGATCTGCAATGCGAGTGGGTTTTGATATTAATGGCAAATATGAAGAAGTCAAAAATGTTTCAAGAAATTCATGGGCAGTATTGTTGCTGTCATGCTTCAATATATCGATATTAAAATCTCCTAATATAAAAACATCTTTGTTCACCAACAATGGATTTCTAACTAAGTTAGAAAGATAAAGTAAAAAATCATTGTGGTTGGAATTTGGTGGTCTATATATAACACCTACAATTATATTTTTGGAATTTAGGACATTGATTTCGATAAAAAGTGACTCTACATATTCATTCATAGTAGTGATTTCGTCATGAATTTTGTATTCATAATTGTGGGAAACATATAACGCAACACCACCGCCATGTCTATCTTTCCTGTTATTAAAAACGAAATCATATTGATCTAATGCAAATGGAATATTGGATTCATCAGTTAACCAAGTTTCTGTAAGTCCAATAATGGAAAACGAATGTCTAGATGAATTATTGTCTAAAAGCAGTTGGAACTCTTCGAAATGTTTATTTATGCTTCTTATGTTTAAATGTAATAAAGAAAAAATATCTTTGGAGAATTGTTTACTAGTGTTTTTGAATTGAAGTTCAGTGATGTATTCTGATGAAGGATTGCGAATTAAGTCATGATCAGTGTGAAAATCTAGAAGTTCTGATGATGCATTGATGTTGTTTGCTACAAAGTGGTTGTACGCCAAATTAGCCTGAGGGTTGCCATTTGAATTATGTGTATTCAAATTAATGGAGAGGTCATCATTACTCAAGGAATAAAACGGCATATCAGTTAAAGTATTCACGGAAGTACAGTTAGTGTCTCAACATTCACTACTACTTTCGGCATTGAGTTGGTAAAAGAAGAGTAATTAAAATAAAAGGTCCTGTGTGGGAACAAATAAGTAACAGAGATACATAGAAACACGAACACATAAAAACAAATAACGAATTCATAAAAGTTCGAGAGAGGGCAGCATTTAGCAGAAATCTTCGTAGGCAGAGCGGACAAACGCGTCAGAGAGCAAAGATGGTAAACATACATCATTGATAATTACTGGAGAGATGCCCAAAGAAAAAAATCAATATAAGAAATGCAAATGATGAAAAATAACGATAACCCCATACAGGTTGGCAAATAACAAGATTAAGCATATCAATATAAGCAAAATCCATATTGTGGACATGAAAAGAGGCGACAATAATTTTTGCCACGTACAATTGAAAATAGATAAAATTGTTGCTGTTGCTAATTTTGGTAAAGACATGCAAACAGGCAATTTTCTATGAAAAAAAAATATACACCAGAGCAATAAATACATAACAAAGGAGAGTACGCTATACCAGGCCAATCAATACCAATCAGCCAGTCTAAATTTTAAAATTCATGAAAACACAAGAGAAAATTGGCAATGAGCATTTTAAAAGCTTCCATGAAAGCAATGAAAAATACAAGAGCGTCGCTTAGCCAAAGACAAGCTATACTTAAACCGGTCAGGGTCGAACATTCACATTTGAATAAAGCAATCTCAATTGAGTCAAAGTATGTTTAGAGAATGCATTATTATGACATAATCGGGAAAAAGGCGTGTAACAAATGTACGATTAGAAACATGCATCAAAGTATTGAACAATGAATAACAAACAACAAAAAAAAACGGAGATAAAAAAAGTCGAGGAATACCCATACTAACCAGGGTCTGGTATTCACATATGAACAAGGTACTTTCATGCTTATTAGGAATGGCATTGTTGTTCTTTTTTGTAAATGAATGTGGTAAAAGCTTACAAACAAAATTATGCAACGATCGCTTGACCAGAACCAAGCATGCAATTTTCACTACCCATAACAATTGGGATCTGGAGTTCTGGCCAAATGCATGCTTAGAGAAAGTGATCATTGTTGCCATTTTATAAGTGTGAACAACAAAGGCATGCAAACAAGGCAATGTATATCGATAAATAGGCGATGGTACATCAATAATGACATTTTATCAAAACACGCGCGGGAAATCGTTGAAAAGTCATTTCAAGAAAAAATACATTATAACATAAAGCACTGGATAACATTTTGAGGCGCTCATCCAAAACCGAGCGGAGCCCAAAACCAACCGATACTGCCTTTTACATTCAAACTTTAATTACCCCCAATTATAATGCACTGCTTAAGAATGTGGTTGTTATGAACAGGGTAAATGCATGCAAGCGAAACAATTCGTAAGTTGCAATTATATCCAAAGGGAGAATGCCTGAAAACACGCGGGAAATTGTGAAACACAAAAGCATTTCCCCAAAACATGCGATAAAGCGCGAGATTGATGAAAGGAACATTATATTCCTAAGGACATTGCTCGGCCTTGGTTGACTACCTGAATATAGTCACCAAAACCGAGCAATGCCCATACCAACTGGATTCAGGTGTACATAAACAATTACCTCCATACATTCGTTGAAACAGCCCAAAACATGCAATTAAAATATATTATCGCTCAACCAAACCGAGAAATGACCATACCAGTCCTAATCTTGACTGGTATGGTGAATTTAAATATTATACTAAATGAAATTCCGAGAGGCAAGGGTTATTGGAAGTTAAATACATCATATTTGAAACATGATAGTGAATTTTGTGCCATGATTAAAGACAAAATTAAGGAATTTAGAGAATTGCATGCTGATTCAGATTGTAATCCACACACTACCTGGGATGGTTTCAAATGTACCATTGTGGGGCTCTGTATTGAATACTGCAGCAGAAAACATAAAGAAAAGATTAAGAACAAATCCAAATTACTAAAAATATTTCTTCCCTAAAAGAAAAAAATGGTGTTTGTACTGATAAAAATGAATTGCAGAAACTGTATGGAGTCTTAGAGGCAGGGGAAATGGGCAGAGTATGGGGAGAGGACCTCTAAGTACTTCTGTAATTTGGAAAAGCGTAGCTATGAAAAAAAGAATATTCGTCAATTGAAAACTAATAGTGGTTCAATTGTGGTCAATCCTAAAAAAGTTTTACATGAAATTTATACTTTTTATAAGAATTTGTATTCTTCAGAAGTTTCTCAGAATGATATGGAATATGTTAATGATTTTGTTGCACCCTTAGATATTCCTTTGTTAGGGGAAGAGTCAGTTTTAAATTTGAACAAACCTATAGCCAAAAACGAAATATTGAATGCACTAAAGACAATGGGTAAGGATAAAAGTCCGGGATTGGATGGTCTTCCCTGTGAGTTTTATTCAACTTTTTTCAATGACATAATAGATTTATTGCTAGATTCTTATAATTATTCGTTTCAAATAGGGTTGTTGTCAAATTCGCAGAGGTGCCGGTTAATAACACATCTTCCGAAAAAAGATAAAGATCCTATGCTGGTGCAGAATTATCACCCCATTTCATGGTTGAATGTAGACTATAAACTGCTTGCTAAAGTCATGAGTAGTCGTTTGAAACCATGTTTGGACACTTTGATACACGTGGACCAGCAAGGGTTTATGAAGGGGCGATTTATAGGCTCAAACATCCATACCATTATTGATTTGATTGAATATACAGATGTAAACAATGATCCCGGCTCAATTGTGTTATTAGATTTTGAAAAGGCTTTTGACAGGATAGAACATAAGTACTTATTTAAAGTTTTGGAATATTTTGATTTTGGGAATAATTTCATAAAATGGATAAAGACCTTTTATAACAGTAGAAATAGCCGGATATTAATAATGGTTTTATTTCAGACCCTGTTTTTATAGACAGAGGCATGTTTCAGGGCTGTCCAATTTCTCTTTTATTTTTGTTAGCAATTGAGATTTTGGCAATTTCTATTAGATCCAACCCTCTTATTAAAGGAATTCCTGTTGGACCTTTAGAAAAGAAAATAAGTCTCTTTGCAGACGATACAATATGCTTTTTGAATGGAGAATCAGACTCCTTTAAACATTTGTTTTGACACTTTAGCCCATTTTGCAAAGTTTTCTGGCTGTCGAATCAATGTAAATAAATCGGAAGCTGTGCATATTGGTAAATTGAAAGGTAGTGATTTCATCCCAATAACTGCTCAGGGATTGACCTGGGGAAAGAACACATTTAAAGCTTTAGGAGTAGTATTTTCTCTAAATACAAAAGCTCTTTATGAATTGAATTATGTCCCCAGATTGGGCATTATTGAGCAAATTTTGAACTGTTGGAAGCACAGAAATTTATCTCTTTTGGGCAAGATTGCATTTGTTAAGTCTTTGTTACTTCCCCAGTTGTTGTATTTGTTAAGTGTTTTGTGTATCAATCTGCCTAGCACTTTTTTTTTAAAGACTTAATAGTATATTGTTTAAGTTCATTTGGAGCAATGGAAACGACAGAGTCAAGAGGCATTTATTGTGCAATGACTATGAGGAAGGGGGTTGAGAATGATAAATCCTTTTGTATTTGCACAAGCTCAGAAAATGTATTGGGTTACTAGACTTTTGGATGACAATTATAAGAGTGCTTGGAAAGTAATAGAACTGAATATTTTATCTGATTTTTGTGAAGACAATTTAGCCCTTTTTAGGGCAGATGCCCCAGACATTGTTTTGTCTAAGTTAAAAAATTGTCAACTGATAGAATCTATCAAAGCTTGGTATCTGTCTAGGCAAAATATGCTTAATGAATTTGGTTACTGCCAATATCATTTACAAGAATTTATTTGGTGGAATACGAATGTGAGGTTAAAGCACAGGTCTTATTTTTATTATCCAATATGGTATGCGAAAGGTATTTATTCTATCTCACAATTATATGATGGTGTTGGTAATGCAAAATTATTTGAAGATTTGGTTAGCGAATTTGACATTCCTATTAGGGACCGTAGAAAATATGATTCTCTCATGAACGGAATCTATCTCAGCTGGTTTGATGATGCTATGCACACTGATGAAGATATTTTCAGGAAGATTGTGAATAATTTATTGATTGAAAAGAAAAAACCTAAACATGCATATGATATGCTACAAAAAAGTATTGTACTTCCAATACTAAGAGGGAGAGTAAGTGGGAAGAGCTTTTTGGGTGCCAGCCTAAAGAGATACACTGGTCCATAATACACAGGGATAACTTTAGATGTACAATAGAAACTCAACTAAGAAGTTTTTATTTTAAGATTTTTCACAATGCTATTGGAGTCAATGCTTTTTTGTTTAAGATAAGGAAACAAGATTCCCCCGATTGTTATTTTTGCTCAGAAGAACCTGAAACATTGGATCATTTATTTTGCAACTGTAATAAGGTAGTCCTTCTCTGGGAAAATATGATGGATAAAATATATACTAATTCTGACATTTCCAGTGAATTAGTATTCTCAAAATTCAATTATTTCTATGCTGTACATGACTCTTGTATTAATGTTCTATTTTTGTATTTGAAATTTTACATTTACTCATGCAAATTTCAGGAGAAAGAACTGAGGTTTGAGGTTTTTATCTCAATGGTTAAATCAAAACAAAATGTAGAATATAAGATAGCTCAAAAAGAATAAGCTGAGTGCTCATTTCAAGAAAAGGAGCATACAGTTATAAGGAAATTTATCCCGGTTCAATTATTTGACTTATATAACTTCATTTGTACTTGTTATGCAGTAATGAGGGTCCTCTTTTATAACATAAGAAAGTATGAAGAAAGTTAAACTTAATACAAGCTTTTAACATTGGTAAGACGTGCATGTGTGTGTGTGTGTACGTGAGGGTTTGTGTATGTGTGAGTGGTATGGTGTGAGGATGGATGTTTGTGGGTGATTATTAAGTTAATTTGAGATAATTAAGCTTGGTAATGTGTTTAAATAGCTTTGAACTTATTGTCAGCCTATATTGTTATTGTTATTTTATGAAAACCAATTAAAACAGAAAAATAAAAAATATGAAACCAAAATAGATAGGTATAATGTTGTGTATCATTTAAGTATTGTAATGTCACCTGCATATGTCTTTTCTTCTGTTCAATATTAGTGATTAGTGATGGTAGGAGATGTTAGTGTAGAAGAGAGATGAAATGATAGGAGAAAGATAGGATGGTAAAAGATAGATGAGATGGTGGGAGAAAATGGGATTGAAGGAAAGAGATGGGATGGAAAGAAGAGATGAGATGGTACAAGAGAGATGGGATGGTAGGAGAGAGATGGGATGGCAGGAGAGAGATGGGAAGGTAGGAGAGAGATGGGATGGTAGGAGAGAGACGGGATGTTATGAGAGAGATAGGATGGTAGGAGATAGACGAGTTGGTAGGAGAGAGATGGGATGGTAGGAGATAGATGAGATGGTGGGAGAAAATGGGATTGAAGGAAAGAGATGGGATGGAATGAAGAGATGAGATGTACAAGAGAGATAGGATGGTGGGAAAGTGATGGAATGATAGGAGAGAGATGGATGGTAGGAGAGGTGGGATGGTAGGAGAGAGATGGGATGGTAGGAGATAGACGAGATGGTAGGAGAGAGATGGGATGGTAGGAGATAGATAGGAGGGAGATGAGATGGTAGGAGAGAGATGGCATGATAGGAGAGAGACCCGGGGGGGGCACTTACATTGACGAGTGGATACCATGCGCGACTAAAAAAACACGTAAAAGGATGTCCTTTTCACGATCGGGCACGTTACGTACGTAACGTGATAAGGGTGTCAAAAACACAAAAATAATGTTAAAAGGGTATCTATTTCGCTAGGAAAATTACGTGTATAGGGTTGGATTTGCGGGGATGATAAAACAAAATTTAAATGTTTGATAAAGCATGTCCTTTTTGCCCCAACACTTCGTGTTTAGAGTCCGATTTGCGCGAGTTGTAGAAGGTGGGGTCGCCAACAAATAAGGTAAAGCCGACGACCGAAGGATCCGTATAACAATTAAACAGTCCTGAACTTGTTGAGGGGTTCATTTCAGGGAATATTTGCCAAAAGTATCATTTTGTTTTCAATACTTGTTAAGGGTAGGGTTTCACGCGCAAATAACTGTTAAGGGGCATTTTCAGAATATGGAAATTACGTGTTTAGGGTGATTTTCAAGACCCCATGGTCGCGCATGGTATCCACTCGTGAATGGAAGTGCCCTCCCCCCCCCCCCGGAGAGAGAGGGGATGGTAGGAGAGAGATGAGATGGTAGGATCGAGAGAGATGGGATGGTAGGAGAGAGATGAGATGGGATGATAGGAGAGAGATTGATGAAAACAAACATGCAAATCACATAACATCAGTGTTTACTGCAACTACTGGAATTTCTCTTTAAATTTGTGAATTTGCCATCCATCTGTTAGTGGGACTTTGTAACTGTTGGTTCTTAATTACTGGCAGGCGCGGATCCAGGATTTCGTAGGGAGGGGGGCCCAAATTCGACCTGATTTTGGCGCCCCTGTGTACTTTTCGGAAAAATGGCGGCCCCTCCCTCCCCCCAGGCAATCATAAGTGCCTTAAATGCATGTTAAATTATCTTATTTCATAGGCACATGAATCAGGGGTGGATCCAGCCTTCGCCAATAAAGGGGCCCGGAATTTTTTTTCAGCCATATTTTCCCCGATCGGCCGCTCGAAGATGTTTTTTTTTTCGTTTGTTTCTTTGAAGGGGGTAGTCCTATAAGTCACTTCTTAGCTTTATTCTTTAAATCAACATAAATGTATAATATCATAATTCTTATTTTATAGTGCCTGCGCGAAGCGCGAGCATTTTTTTTTTAAATTGTATGTATTTTTTCCTAAAATTTGAACATTCGGAAAAAAAGATGTGCCTCAAATAATTACTGCGAACGCGAAGCGCGAGTAGAAATTTTTGATAAACGTTTTGAACTGATCGGAAAGGTAGGCCTACCAGTCCTGTTAAAGACTGCATACAGTTAGCCATGAAGACGTTATATATTTCAACAATCAAATAATGCGAGCGCGAAGCGCGAGCTGAAAAAAATTGACATTTCTACATAAAGAATGGAAAAATTTTAATCAGTTTTTGTAATCATGAACAGGAAAGCTATACAGTATAACTAAACAATTAATACGAGCGCGAAGTGCGAGCGGAAAAATTCTAGATTTAGACCTAGACCGGGACACTCTATTCATGTTTCCTAAACCATGAAAAAGATGAGTAAGAGGGGATCTTCCTACATTAATCATGCGAGCGCAAAGCGCGAGCAGAAAATGTTTGTATACGTTTGAACTGATCGAAAAGTGCCTTTTAAGGACTTCTTGCATTTAGCCATGAAGACATTACATATTTCATCAATTAAATAATGCGAGCGCGAAGCGCGAGCTGAAAATTTTTGACATTTCTACATAAAGAATTTACTTAATTACAGGAAAAAAACAATTCGAATCTGTACTGATTCCCTATATTTATCACACACAAATCCATTATTCCATAAACTAAAGACTCTAACAGTATTTGACATAAATACACTTCAAAGTTTACTACTTATGTTTAAGTACGTAAATAACATGCTCCCACCTACCTTCATTCCACAACTTTTATTCTCTGAATACATCTATTCATTCATACCGTGCCCATAACTCTTCAAATTTCCATTTAATCAACCCAAACTGCTTATTGCGCAGAGATCCATAAGACACCATGGTCCAGATTTGTGGAACTCTCTACCAGCAGAGTCTGTAAAACAATCTTCGTCTCTTCACTCATTTAAGGCAAACGTTAAATCTATGTTATTATCAGAATATTTGAAGTAAAATGTCTGTGTCGTATCCTTTTTATCGTGAATTTATTCCTCCTTCGATTTAGTCATTACCAATATCTTCATCATGACCACCATCATCTCCATGGCCTTCATCATCATCATCTTCATACTATAATATTGCATGAATTCATGTTTCGTATTTGAAAATATATGCCAATTCTGCTTTATAAATGTATTAATTCAATTAGTATAAGTTTGGGATTGTCATTTTTTTCAAGCAATCCGCTTATGATGACAATCCTCTTGCAAATTGTGAATATCATATAGTTAATCATTTTTGTCAGAAATTATTTTTTTAGTACTCTTTATTTATGATTCATGCCAAAAATGCTAACATATTATGTTTATTATGTTGTGAAAAATGTAGTATATGAATATTATGGATGCAGAAGAAAACAGTAAATCAAATCAAATCAATTGATGCGAGCGCGAAGTGCAAGCGGAAAAATTCTAGATTTAGACCTAGAACGGGACACTCTATTCATTTTTCCTAAATCATGAAAAAGATGAGTAAGAGGGGATCTTCCTACATAAATAATGCGAGCGGAAAGCGCGAGCAGAAAATGTTTGTACACGTTTTGAACTGATCGAAAAGTGCCTTTTAAGGACTGCTTGCATTTAGCCATGAAGACATTACATATTTCACAATCAAATAATACGAGCGCGAAGCGCGAGCTGAAAATTGTTGACATTTCTACATAAAGAATGGAAAACTTTAATAAGTTTTTGTAATCATGAACAAGATAGCTATATAACTAAACAATTGATGTGAGCGCGAAGTGCGAGCGGAAAAATTCTAGTTTTAGACCTAGAACGGGACACTCTATTTATGTTTCCTAAATCATGAAAAAGATGAGTAAGAGGGGATTTTCCTACATTAATAATGCGAGCGCAAAGCGCGAGCAGAAAATATTTATATACGTTTTGAACTGATCGAAAAGTACCTTTTAAGGACTGCTTGCAATTAGTCATGAAGACATTACATATTTCACAATCAAATTATGCGAGCGCGAAGCGCGAGCGTAAAAAATCAAGATTTCGACCTTGAACGGGATATTCTATTCATGTTTTGTAAATCATAAAAGGGGATCTTCCTACGTTAATAATACAAGCACAAAGGGCGAGCAGAATTTTTTGATATTGTGATCTGAAACTGGATAACTGAATGAAAATGCGCGCTCATGTTTCAAAATTAATTTATACATAGAATCTTGTCATTCTAAACAATCTTTTATCATGAAAAAAAGCGAGCGCGAAGCGCGAGCTTAAACTATTTGATATTCCGATCTGATATTTCAAACACTTTGTAGGAAACTTGTAAGGTAGATATAAATCGCACTTGATAAAGAGCTGATATGTTTCATTATTACTTTAATTTTGAGACATAGGACCTTGACATCCTTAGGACATGTTCTCATATGAATATGATGACTATATATCTTCCTATTCATCTTGCTAAGCGCGAGATAAACCAAAAGTGACAATTTAATTATTAATTTGATATCTTAGTATTAATGCATAATGAGGGCGCGGAATCTGATGATATTATGGCCTGAACACTGAACATTTCAAGCACCTTTTTATTTATGAATAGGATGCATCATTAATTAGTTGATATATTTTTAACCATTAATGCGAGCGCAAATCGCGAGCCGAAATTTTTGATAAACTGTCATGAAAAGGGGATTTTAAGTAGTTTGTTATACAATCAATATTGAGACATACATAACCCGCCAATCAAAAATGCAAGCATAGCAGCGCTAGCTGATGCGTTTTGACAATCAGACCTGAAAAGGGATATTTTGAAAACTTTATGGAATACATGAAAATAATAGGTACCTGATAAATCAAAATTCGCGAAGGCGCAGCGCAATTGAAAAATGTTAATATTCAGACCATAAAACTGACATTTTTACAGAGCACTTTTTAAAAATCAATATGTAAATCACAAAAATTAATAAAAGTTCAATTTCCAAGGAGAAATATGTTTTGTATACTGACTTCCAAACTTGATATTTAAGCTCCGTGTTGAACAAGATATGTGGATCACTTAACAGGCAATGCAAGTGCGAAGCGCGATCGAAAATTTTATATAGTGACATAAAATATTTTTTCCAAGTCTTCCTCTCATCTTATTTTATTCATTCGTCTTCCTCCTTTTCTTTTTTCTCTTTTCTTTTCCTTCCTTTTTCTTTCTCCCCCCCCCCTTTTTTTTTGCTCTACCAATAGGGGGGTCCGGGCCCCTCGGGTCCCCACCTGGATCCGCCTATGCATGAAGAAGAGGCAGTCGAATAATGGTTTTATAATGATGTGTTCATGAATAAATGTAATATCACCTTAAAAAATAATCAATGCGAGCGGGAAACTCGAGCGATTTCTATTTCAACCATTTGATGCTTTCAATTTCGTTTAACTTCTCATCAGAGTAGGACCTGCTAGAATTATGTGAGTGGGAGCCAGGCGCGGATCCAGGATTTCTTAGGGGGCCCCAATTTCAAGTCAAGTAATAATCGTGCTGAAATATTGACTCCCATTGCCGAATGGGTAATGTCTAGTTCAGTTACTTCTCTTCTTCTTGTGGGTACTCCCATGTTTTTTCTTCTTTTTGCTTCAGGGGTTGAAAAATTTTACGGGGATGACGCCCCTGTATCGCCGCGTATGAAAACTGGTTGTGCAATAACTAAATTGCATATTCTGCCTGAAAGAAAATTAATATTTTATTTTGGGTAAAATATTCTTGAAAAGATATAAATTTACATGCTTTTTATTATATAGTTGAGGTAGACTCAGTAGTCAGCACTCAGCATTTACTAATTGGGAGTGCACTGCCTACTTAGATCTGTAAGTGTTTGGATATATTATATAATCTTTTGTCATTCGCTTGAAATCCATTCAAAACAGTGAGTTATCTTGTCAATCTTAATCAACAAACATTGGCTCTTCGGCTCTTGCAACAATCATATAAATTATCAAAAGTTTATGTATCTTATAATCTTGCTCAAATTTTATATACTCCAAATAGATTTTCAAAAGAAACAGAATGCGTGTAAACGGTGTATATAAAAAGAATATAAGATACTAAAGATAAATATACTGTAAAAATATACTTTATTGTCAGTGTCTTTATAAATATGAAAACAATGCTCTTTAAGTTCGCATCATTTTGGACGATAAGTTCTTATCTCTCTCTTTCATACAATACTAGTGAAACATGAATTCCAAGGTCCCATGTGTCTTGTATACATCAACTATTTCAAGATGTAACAATTATAAATTATGATAGCAATGCAGTTTACGCCTGAGTAAATCCACGTAATAGTTTCAGTGGAACTCGTTTAAAAGAAATAAAACGTGATTTCCCACTGTAGGTTGGAAACGAAAAGGTGTCGTATCAACTGTATATAGCTGTCTCTTACGCATTACTTCATGAAACAAAAATATAGGAACGATATAAACCATAGAGTTATTTCAGTTATTTGAGTATTTGACGATTCGTCAAAAAATAAAAAAACGCATCCGAAACTTTCACCATTACAATGAAAGTTTCATTTATTCTTTTACATATTGCACACTAAGAAATAAAGGTTCAAAATTGAACCCCGAAAGGTTTATGCAAAATCAGCACCCTGTAACCACCATGCGGTTGGTGTTCATTTTTGCACCCTGCGGGTTCAAAACTGCACCCCTAAATTTAAAATTGAACCCCTAGGGGTGCAATTTTGAACCCGCAGGGTGCAAAAATGAACCCCAACCGCAGGGTTCGATTTTTGAACCCCAAATCAGGGGTTCAATTTTTGAACCCATAGGGTGCTGATTTTGCATCAACCTATCGGGGTTCAATTCTGAACATTTATTTCTTAGTGTGTGCAAGTAAACTTCAAGATTTCTGTAAATAATATCTATCAATATATCCATCAGTGTTGTAGTCAAGGCTAAAACCTCCAAGGCCAAGGCTTTAATACCGAAGACCAAGGCTTCAACTCCCAAGGCTAAGGCCTAAAAACCTCAAGGCCAAGGCATTTCAAACTTTCAATATATGGAACAATGAGCCAACAACAATGCGGCAGTTCGAATATCAGTTCGGCGCCCCTAACATGTAGGTCGATCATCAATTTGCCCCCCCCCCCCCGTTCGAACATCAATTTGGCCCCAGTTCGAACATCATTTTGGCATCCCTTCGAACTCAATTTGCCTTCCCTAGTTCGAATATCATTTCGCCCCCCCCCCCTAGCTCGAGTATCAAATTTGCGCCCCCCTAGTTTGAACATCAATTCGGCGCCCCCTAGTTTGGGTATCAATTTGGCGCCCCCTACCTCGAACATCGATTCGGCCCCCTCTCCCTAGTTCGAGTATCAATTTGGCGCCCCCACTTCGAACATCATTTCGGCGCCCTCCTAGTTCGAATATCAGTTCGGCGCCTCTACATGTAGGTCGATCATCAATTTGCCTCCCCCCCCCCCCGTTCGAACATCAATTCGGCCACCAGTTCGAACATCATTTTGGCATTCCTTCGAACTCAATGTGCCTTCCCTAGTTCGAATATCATTTCGCCCCCTTGCTCGAGTATCAATTTTGCGCCCCCCTAGTTTGAACATCAATTCGGCGCCCCCTAGTTGAGTATCAATTTGGCGCCCCCTACCTCGAACATCGATTCGGCCCCCTCCCTAGTTCGAGTATCAATTTGGCGCCCCCACTTCGAACATCATTTCGGCGCCCTCCTAGTTCGAATATCAATTCGGCGCCCCTACATGTAGGTCCAACATCAATTTGGCGCCCCTAGTTCGAATATCAATTCGGCGCCCCTACATGTAGGTCAATCATCAGTTCGCGCCCCCCCCCCGTTCTAACTTCGATTCGGCTCCCAGTTCGAACATCATTTTGGCATCCCTTCGAACATCATTTCGGCGCCCTCCTAGTTCGAATATCGATTCGACGCCCCTACATGTAGGTCCAACTTTAATTTGGCGCCCCTAGTTCGAATATCAATTCGGCGCCCCTACATGTAGGTCGATCATCAGTTCGCCCCCCCCCCCGTTCTAACTTCAATTCGGCCCCCCAGTTCGAACATCATTTTGGCATTCCTTCGAACTCAATGTGCCTTCCCTAGTTCGAATATCATTTCGCCCCCCTAGTTGAGTATCAATTTGGCGCCCCCTACCTCGAACATCGATTTGGCCCCCCTCCCTAGTTCGAGTATCAATTTGGCACCCCCACTTCGAACATCATTTCCGCGCCCTCCTAGTTGAATATTAATTTGGCGCCCCTATACATGTAGGTCCAACATCAATTCGCCCCCCCCCCCCCCCCGTTCGAACATAAATTCGCCTCCAGTTCGAACATCATTTTGGCATCCCTTCGAACTCAATTTGCCTTCCCTTGTTCGAATATCATCCCCCCCCCTCCTTTTTTCTCCTTTTCCCCTCTTCCTCTCTCTTTTCACCTTCTTCCTCTTTTTTTTCTCCCCCTCCCCTCCCTTTTCTTCTCTTCCTTCCCCCTCTTCCTCATTTTTCTCTTTGTTTCCCCTCTTCTTTTCCCCTTTTTTCTTCTTTTCTTTCCCCTCTTCTTTTCCCTTTTTTTCTTCTTTTCTTTCCCCTCTTCTTTTTCTTATTTTCTTTCCCCTCTTTTTTTTTCTTTCCTCCCTCTTCCTCTCTTTCCTTTTCTTTCCCCTCTCCCTCTTTCCCCCTCTTCCTTTCCCCTTTTCTTCTCTTCCTTTCCCCTTTTCTTTCCCCTTCTCTCTCCTTTTTCTCTTCTTTCTTCCCTCTTCCTCTCTTTCCTTTTTTCTCCTTTTCCTCTCTCTTCCCCCCTCTTCCTCTTTTTTCTTCTCCCTCCCCCTCCCTTTTTCTTCTCTTCCTTCCCCCTCTTCCTCTTTTTTCTCTTTCTTTCCCCTCTTCTTCTCTTTTTTTTCTTTCCCTTCTTCTTTTCTTTCCCCTCTCTTTTTTCTTTTCTTCTTTCCTCCCTCCCCCTTTCTTTTCTTCTCTTCCTCCTTTTCTTTCCTCTTTTTCCTCTCTCTTTCTTTTTCTTCTCTTCCTTTCCCCTCTCTCTTTTTTTTTCTCCTTTTCCTTTCCCTCTCTTTTTTCCTTCTCTTTCTTTCCCTTTTTCCTCTCTCTTTTCCTTCCCTTCCTTCCCCCTCTTCCCTTTTTTCTTTTCTTTCCTCCCTTTTCCTCTCTTTTTTTTCTTTCCTTCTCCCTTTCTTCTTTTTCTTCTTTTCTTTCCCCTCTTCCCCTCTTTTTCTCTTTTTTTCCTTCCCTCTTTTTTTAGCCGAAGGGGGGGGGGCGAGGGGGCCTTGGCCCCCCCTATGGATCCGCGCCTGATTACTGGGACCCCACTCTGGTAAATGAACCTGTCACAATTTGGATCAAGAAGCGTGTTTTTGCTGCTGTTTCATTCCCTCAGTTTGGAAAAAAGTAATACAGCCAGTCCCATATATTCAGCTCTGTGTGTTGCAGTGAGTGTGTCTCTACAAGAGAAAGTGAAACTAACTTAGGATCTTTGTGAAGTGACTGACCTTGCTGTTTATTAACCCCATAAGACCATCATGGGTCGTAAAAGAAGCAGCAAAGGAGTACCTGGGAGATTCCTAAATCAGGCAGGTGCGGAAAAAGGGACTGCCAGTGGAAGCAGTAAAGCTGGAAAAAAACCACATTTGCAGCATTGAGTGAAAGTGAAGGGAAAAAAGAGGAAGGTGTGTTCATCAGTTTGACTGATGTCATGGAGAACTTTGAAGATGATCAGGACCGTGAAAAACTAGCTCAAATCACTATGAAAGCTGTGCAAGCTGCTGTCCAGGCAGCAATACCAGCAGTGATTAAAGCAGTGAAGGATACCTGCATCTCAAAGGAGGAAATGAATCCTCACATCCTCCTATCTCAATTCAAAGTGGATGCTCTTGAGCAGTATACTCGCCGAGAGAATCTCCGTTTCATGGGAATCCAGGAGTCTGATGATGAGAATGTAGATGACCTTACAAGAAAGATCGTCAAGGTGGCAGATAAAGCAGGTGTTAAGATTTCAGAAAGCGACATCTCTACCTGTCATCGCCTGGGATCCCCAACCAAAAGCAAAGGCAAACCAAGACAAGTCATCATGAGGTTCACAACAATGAAAAAAAGAAACGAATTGTATGACAGCAGATTTAAATTGAAAGGGAAAGATGCCTGCAAAGGTGTCTTTATAAACGAGGACCTTACAACAGTCAGGTACTCCATCCTCATGGCAGCGAAGAAGGTCACCACTGTAAAGGGTGTGTCCACAAAGAATGGCAACATTATATGTAAAATGAACGATGACACTTACAAGACTCTTCGGTCACCAGATGCCCTCTTGGACATTGGAGTGGACGATGTCGCATACGACAATTTTGGCCTCCACATTTTGGCTTGACTTTCTTGATCTCTAGAACCATGCAGGCACTGCATCATGTTACTTCCATAAATAATGATTAATAGTAATGTAACTGATGATATAGAGATAATCTCTGCAAATTTATGTCCAAGTTCATTTGATGTTAAGGTAAACAAGATTACTGAAGATGCTTTAAATGTATCACATGTAAACATAAGATCCTTACAAAAAATATTGATAGTTTACGATTACTATATGAATGTTCGTTGCAAACAAAATTTCATGTGATTGGGTTATCTGAAGTTTGGAATGTATCTTTTCCACAGATGTTAGGTTTACAAGGATATTCATTAGAAGTTCAGTGTCGAAAAGCGCCTCAAAGAGGGGGAGGTGTTGGCGCATATATTCATTCATCTGTACCATACAAAGAACTAAGTCCCAGTTTTGAAGTAAAACATACTGAATCCATTTGGATTGAAGCATCAATTGAAAAGCAGACATATCTTATTGGCATACTTTATAGAAAACCAAACACAGATGTATTAGAATTTCAAGAAAGTTTACTTGATGCACTTGAAACCTTAAAAGTGGATAAAACAAAGTGCATTTTAATGGGTGATTTTAACATCAATATGAATAACCCTGGAAATACAGAAGATGATTTTATTTCAGCTTTACAATGTATGCAATTTCAACAACTTATTAAGGTTCCGACAAGGGTGAATAATTTGTCAAGTTCTTTGATTGATCATGTGTATTCAAACTTTATTTCAAAATGTGTTTATTCAGGTACAATAAATACCGATATTTCTGATCATTTTCCCATTTATGTTATATTTGAAAATGAATTAAAGATACAAAAGGTCAAACAGAAGATATTTAAGAGGAATTATAGGTATTATAATAAGGTCAGTTTTTGTGAAGAGCTCTCTGCTCAAGACTGGAGTGATATTGAAAATAAGACAAATGTAAATGATGCTTATGATGTATTCTTACAAACTTTTGGAGCCATTTGTAACAAACACGCCCCAATTTTGAAGTGTTCTGTTGTCAAGAAAAGGACATGGAACCCATGGATAACAAAAGCTATATTGAAATCAATCAAAACAAAACATAAGCTTTATTCTAAAATGATTTCATCTAACCACCAGCCACAGCATGTTGAAAAATATAAGAAGTTTCGGAACATCTTGACAAATGTTTTAAGAAAAGTGAAAAGGGAATATTACAGCTGCCTATTCATGACTCATAAAAATGACACAGGTCAGACCTGGAAAGTGATAAATGACCTCCTCCATAGTGGTAACAGTAGATCAAAGGTCACACAGGTTGAAAAGTTGTGCTCAGAATCAGATACGAATGGAGGGAGGACTCACATTTCTTCTGCAGAGGAAATCGGACAGGTTTTTAATAACTTTTTTTGCAAATGTGGGTCCGAAATTAGCAAGTAACATACAGGAATACACTGCTGGTCGTAGCTTTAGGGATTATCTTTGTGATAAAAGTAAAGGTAAAATGGCTTTTAAACCAGTTACAGAATATGAGGTCCAATGTCAATTATTGTCTTTGAATGTAAATAAAGCATGTGGTCATGATAATATCCCAGCTAGGTTAATAAGGGATGCAGCAGATTTTATTGCTAGACCATTGTCTCATATTTTTAATCACTCACTTCATACAGGAAGAGTTCCAAATTCAATGAAAGTGGCCAAAGTCACACCTATCTACAAAAAAGGGTGAAAGGGATAACCCTGGCAATTATCGTCCAATATCTGTCCTTCCATTATTTGCAAAGATTTTAGAAAGAATGGTAAATGATAGATTACTTGTCTTCTTAGAAATGAATGAAACATTGTATAAGCATCAGTATGGTTTTAGGAAAAAGTTTAGTACAAAACTTTCCTTAATTAACCTGATTAATGATGTTATCAAGTCGATAGACAATAAAATGGTTATAATTGGAATTTTCATTGATTTTAAAAATGCTTTTGATACGATAGATCATACTATTTTGTTCAAGAAATTAGAACACTGTGGGTTGGAAGGTATGCCCCTTCAATGGTTTATGGATCACTTATCTGATAGATTTCAGTTTGTAACTTATAATGGGGCACTCTCTGAGTACAGTCCAATAACTTGCGGCGTACCTCAGGGGTCTGTTCTTGGACCAACTCTGTTTCTTTTGTATATTAATGATTTACCAAGGTCAAGTAACTATTTCACTTTTAGATTGTTTGCTGATGATTCCAATTTGTTTCATACATTTCAAGCTGGAAAATTTGAGATATACCTGGGAGAAGTGACCCTAGAATTAAAGAAAGTTCTGAATTGGTGTAATGTCAATAGAGTTACTATAAATTTGTCAAAGACAAATTATATGCTAATTAGAGGGAAGAGACAGGCAATTAAGGTAAGAGAGAAAATTCATCTCATGGACACAGAGGTGCATGAAGTAGATGTTACAACATTTATTGGAGTAGACATTGATAAACATTTGACATGGAAAAATCATATTGCAAAAATTAAATTATGCATACGCAAGAAGGTTGGTATTCTATATCGACTAGATCGTACCACGAAGTATTTTGATTCTGCTGTACAAGACATTCACACAGCCCCACACCACATTAAAAGTTATCTAGATTCTATATTATTAATTAAAAAAATGGCAGTGCGTGCGATCACATTCAGTACATATATGACAAGATCAGCACCATTATTCAGGGTTCTTAAGATACTTGACATTTACCAACTGTATAGATTATCTATCTGTAGTTTTATGTACGATCTAATTAATACAAATTTGCCACATTCACTGCTGCAATATTGTTCACTGATTAAACATAGATATAATACAAGGCAAAAGGAAGACGATAACCTGTATGTACCAAAGGTTAGGACAAGCTTGGGAAAAGAGTGTTTATCTTATGTAGGCACAACTTCTTGGAATGAGCTACCAACCAAAATTAGAAAGAAACCATCAAGATCAAGTTTTCGTAAGACTATTGTCGAACATCTGTTGGAAAAATGAATTTTGATACCATCTATATTTTTTATCATCTAGATATCTTTCATATGTAAATACTGTTAACTAATTTTGTTAAATTGTTATGTAGTCATTGCTAGCGTGTATTAGTAGACTCACGATTTTCATTCTTAAAAACATGTTTCTATCTATCTAGACTAGAAGGGGCCAGACTTGACTAGCATCCATGCTATTTTCTGGTTCCTATTATCCTTGCTTTTCTATGTATTCATTAATTATTGTCTGTAAACTTGTAAAATTTGTATTATCATTGCATTGGATAATAAATTCATTCATTCATTCATTCATTCATAGAAGAGAGATGGGATGGTAGGAAAGAGATGGGATGATAGGAAAGAGTGAGATGGTAGGAGAAAGATATTCGACAACAACATACAACATACAACATATTAAAACATACAACATACTAAACATACAACATACTAAAAGCTTAGGGAAAACTGACGAGAAAAAATGGAAACATGGCTCACGAAATAGGGGAATGTAGAACCTAGTTTTGAGAAAAAGTCACAATGTCGAATCTAGTTTTTAGAAAAAGTCATGTGCAATAGAGGTTACTTACAAAATACATGTGATATGAAAAACAAGCAATTATAATCTGTTTTATCTTGCTAAATTTTAACTTTTATACCTTTTAATATCATAAAGGATCATGTAAGAGGTGGCAAAAGAAATGAAAAAAAATCTTGTTCACCCCAGGACTCGAACCTGCGCCCTCGAGAAAGAAAGTCAATTACGTTATCCATTGAGCCACGATATCCCCGTAGAGATTACACGTAAGCAAATTTCAGAATTACAGTTCCAATTTTGCAAACGAAATACGGGCAGGATCCCGGCATCTGATAAAATAATGGAGGGCACAATACGGAAAGCTTAGAATCTCAGCTACAACATACTAAAAGCTCAGGGAAAACCGAAAAGAAAAAAAGGAGATATGGCTCACGAAACAGAGGAATGTCGAATCAAATTTTGAGAAAAAGTCATGTCCCATAGAGATTACACGCAAAATGAAGAAAAATGACATGCCTCTTTTCATCGCTGTTTTACACAATGATGCGTTTCTCAAAACGAAAATTTATGTTCACAACGGAGAAAGAATACATTCTAAACTACAACATATCAGAATTTAGGCGAAAACCGATCTATATTCGAGAAGTTACAACAAATTTTTTTATAAATTTGATAACGTCATTTTTTGAAAAAATGAAATTTTTAGTTTAGGCGCCATTTTGATGACGTCATGATCAAATTGAGGGACAATGGTGACATGAAATCAAATTTGCAACTAATACTCTATCGATATATGAAAAAATGGGGGTCAACGGACTATTTAAAGAGCTACAGTGAATTAGCGATAGGCGTGTTTTTGCCCATATATGGCCTATAGTGAGAGCTCGCGCGCACTCGTGCTGCAAACTTTAACGGGTGGTAATTTCTTTATTATTGGTCATAGAGAGCTAAATTGGGTATCAAATTGCTCAGAATTATATTATCAATGCAATGATGTAAAAAAACGGTGTTTTTGCACCGTGTTAAGGCATTACGCGCGGAAACGCGCGCGCATGCGTGTGTGCGCGCAAATTTTTGACATGCTTAGAATGACCTAAAACGTACTCTTCTTTGGTCGAAAAGTGATTTTGAGCATTTTTAAAATTTGACACGCGCGTACGCGCGCGTCGTGACCTCTAGGTGACCTTTTATTTATTTATTTATTTATTCAAATATATTTATACAGGATGACAAGATCAGTTAAAAACTGTTTTACATCATGGTCCTGACATTAAAAACATAAATACATGTAAATCAATAATATATCATAGATGAGATAAAAATCGGAGTAATATCTAAAAGATTGTGTTTGAAATGATACAATGCAATACAAGAGCATTTACAATATGTTATACAAAGAAATAAAGTAAATGTAATTAAATTTAAGTATTAAATAACCAAAAAAGTACACGATTCATGAACGAAATGTATGAATTAATGATTATAGAACTATATAAAAATCGGTAAAACTCAGGCTAATAAAACATATTCACAAGTTGAACATTGATATGTAATAGGAATAAAAAAGTGGTATAATTTACATTAAAGTATGAGAATACATAACACTTGTGTTCCATGTATTTATATGAAGCAAATTGAATTATAAAATATATAAAAAAAGATAATACATAATAAATTGTAACAAATTACGACAAAGATATAGGTACTAAAAGAAAAAGAAAACAAGGTTTGGATCGAAGTGTATTAGAAAAAAATGGTAGGTTAAAAGTACATGAAACTATATATCGGGTTTTGGGCTACAAATCCATTCCTTAATAATTAAAGCTCTCAGGTAATGTAGTACGTATGAATTGCACATCAAGGTTTGGGAATTAATTTCTTGTATTTAAATTTAAAATTATCGAATGATGTTGCATTTTTGAGACTGGGTGGAAGCTCGTTCCATACTTTAGCACCAGCATATTTAAATGATTGTTTGAATAATTCTAGTTTAGGTTTAGGTATTATTACATTTAAAGAATCTGCGTTTCTTGTGTTAAAACCATGGCGGTCACAATACATCTCAATTTCATTACATAATCTTCCAGGAGCTGTGCCATTAATGCATTTGTACATGAGTGTTGCAAGAAAGTAGTTGCATCTTTGTTCAATGTTTGGCCACGACAAGTCAGTCATTAACTTAGTTCCATTGTATTTATCATAATCAAAGTTTTTCGTTACAATTCGTGCTGCTCTTTTTTGTATTCTCAACAATTTCTTTTTGTAAACTTCCGGGCAATTACCCCATACAGAACATGCGTAATCATAGCATGGTTGAATTGTGGATTTATACAATATATTCAATAAGTTAGAGTTAACAAATTTACTAAGTTTGGCAAGAATATGGACTTTGTATGCGACTGATTTACATAGAATATTAGTGTGAGCATTCCATTTCAACTTATCATCAATCATGAGTCCAAGATATTTTACGTTATCGACTTGCTCAATCTTGTGCCCTTCAATATAAATGTTAAGTTCATTTAAGGATTTTGATTTTAATAGCATCACCTTAGTTTTATCTTTATTAATTCGAAGTCTGTTATTAACATACCAATTATTGATTTCAACCATGTTTGCCTGTAATTTTGCATTTGCATCAGTATTGTCTTTTCCACTAACATAAACAACCACATCATCAGCGAATATATTGCATGAACCATTTGTAGCATATTCCGAAATATCATTAATAAAGATGAGGAAAAGGGTGGGGCCAAGGGCACTACCCTGGGGAATACCTATAGTAAGGTTCCTCATCTGTGATCGTTTACCTTGATGTTGTACAGTTTGCTTTCTATTAGCAATATAACTCTGAAACCATCCAAGCTGATTGCTACGTATTCCATATTTTTCTAATTTATAAATCAGTAAATCATAATCAATGCAATCAAAGCATTTGGAAATGTCTAAGAAGCAAGCAGCTACCTTTTCACTTTCATTTATGGCTTCATAAAAATCATCAAGTATACGATGTAGACTAGTAGAGGTAGAGTGATTAGGTAAAAAGGCCGACTGGTCGACATTGATCATGTCATGTTCATTTAAGTATTTCAATAGTTGGGATTGAACCTCTTTTTCGATGATCTAGCAACATGGCTCACAACAGAAATAGGCCTGTAATTATTTTAATCTTTCTTTGATCCCTTGCCTTTATAAACCGGGGTTGTTCGTGCTATTTTCCAGTCGTCGGGTATTTCGCCAGAAGATAAACTTTTATTATAGATTAGGGTTAGAGAATCACATATGTATGGTGCTGCGATATTTAATAATTTTGTATCTAGGCCTAAAACATCCACCTTACTGCTTTTGTCAAGGTGAGTTAGATGTTTTAAAGTTTTGTTTATCTCAATATTTCTAAATTCAAAAGAATAAACACATTCAGGATGTTTCCATTCAAATTTTTTTTCAGGAAAAGTGTTTGCTATCATTTGACCAATGTTTGCAAAATGCTTGTTTATTTCATCACAGTCAAACTCACATGTGTTATTCTCATATTTATTGTTGCCTGTTACAGCGTGTAACTCATTCCATAGTTTTTTTGGATCATTGTTGTGTTCATGAGATATATTATTGTAGTACTCTTTTTTCTTTTCCCTTATCATACAAGTAATTTTGTTTCTTATTCTCCGATATTCATTTAGAGTTTCTTGACATTTAGAAGTATCAAATTTACGTTTTAAATAATCTCTCCTATAAATTAGATTAACGATGTCTGGGGTTACCCAGGGATTAAATCGCTTTTTCATTCTTGCTTCTTTCATTGGAGCAAATTCATTACTTATTTCTAGAAAAGCATCCTTCCATTTTGTCCATGCTGTCTGAACACACAAGTCCTTTAATACATTATTACCGATAACATCGAAACACTTTAGTCAGGCAGCATATGTCATGATTTACCGGCTACTTCGACAAATTGGCTAAGTCTGATTTTTCACTTTTATGTGATTGGTGACATCACAAGGAACAACTTCCAACTTGGTGACAAATTTCTAATGGTCATCTTGACCATGTTAGGGGTCAAAATGTGGTCAATAGGGGGTCAATTTTTTAAATTGCCCCAATTCTGTCAAATGACACATCAAATTGTTTGTCTTGTTATACTGAACAAAAAAGTGTACACAATCATATACTCTTGACCTCCCGTTAAAAAGTTATGACCGGAAATGTCAAAGGTCAACGAACTTTTGTTCAATGGCAAATTACACTGAAGGTGTTAAGAAAGCTCATTTTTCCGTGTTTTTATGCATGTGTGTACTTTTTTATTTTCTATTTTGATAAGTCCATCGTCAGAAGTCCTTCTCCAGAAGATATTAAGGGTCAAGACAAGGTCAGGGAAAGGTCAAAAGGTCAACAAACTTTCATTGGAGGCCAAAATACACGTCTAATATGGCGGTTAGAAGTTTAGTAGTCTTATTTTTCGTGGGTTTTTTATTTTGAGTCTATATCTAAGAAGATATTTTATATACAAAGGGGTCAAATGTGCTTATTTAGGAACAATATAGATAAACAGAGATAGACGTCGAATACATTCAGTGTGGTATGGTATTGCAGGAATACTTTGAAAAGACTTGACAAACCCTTATGCCCTTAAAATCTTATGATCTTCAAGATGTGATGAGTGCAACCAGGGTGTTTTTTATTTAGGAATTCAATTCAAGTTCGGTTCACTTTCCATTTTCTAATCTGTGATATGTAAAGAAGTATTTCCTTCATTTGCTTTGTACAGAATATCTTAATTAACAGAAATTATTGTAATGTATTGGGGTATAAGTATAATGCTATGTTAACAGAAAAAACACATCGATTGATAAGTGCTCCCAGCTCCTAAGAAAGATGCCCAACATTTCATTTGGATTATCTTGCAAATAAGATAATGAGGTTAGGATTGAGGATGATAAGTTGGGCTCCAATTGCTCCTCAATTAATTCTAATGTCTGACGGTTATATTGTTTCTGACAAAGAAGCAACATCGTGTATGCATGCTCATTGTAGTCATGGATGTCCATTATGCTGATGTAATATATTCTGACCATTACTCGATCTCTGGAGTCAAGAAGGACTATATTCACATTTATGGTTCATGTGCTGTTCTAAGCTTATCATTGGGCCCTTTTGCATTTTGTAAAGTGAAAATTTATAAGGATTTCGTGCATACTTTTGGTCAATTGTATTTATTTTTTTTAGTAAAAATGCAAGTCTTCACAATTTCTGGGGGCAGCTGCCCCCCCCCCTTCCCGCTGCGGTATGGCTGTGGTTTACTTCAATTATATAATTATTCTTTCTAGTAACATGCAGGTAATTCAGCAAGTAGGAAAAAACAAGAACGACAAAAGAACGAAAACAAAATCTGCATCTTGTATTAAGTTTAGTTTCACGTTGTATGCTCTGGAAACACACACTTGATAAAATAGTACAAGCCGCGTTAATGTCAGCACATAATCAGAAATGTGTAGTCGTTGGCTCCAGAGATCGAGTAATGGTCAGAACATATCACATCAGCATGATGGATACCCATGACTACAATGATCATGCATACACGATGTTGCCTCTTTGTCAGAAATAATATAACAGTCACACATTAGAATTAATAGCACTTTGAGTCCAACTTATATCATATCATCCTCATTCCTTACCTCATTATCTTATTCGTAAGTTAATCCAAATAAGATGTTAGGCATCTTTCTTAGGAGCTGGGAGCACTGATCAATCGATGTGTCTGTTAACATAGTGCACATAATTATATTCCCCAATACATTACAATACTCTCTCTATTGATTAAAATATTATGTACAAAGCAAACTAAGTATTAAATGTATCTTTACATAATTATCAAAGACGAGTAAATTGAAAATGAACTGAACTTGAATTGAATTCCTAAATCCAGAAACTCGGAAAGAGCTGGTTGCACTTATACCATCATGAAGATGAATTTAAGGGCATAAGGGTTTTTCAAGTCGTTTGAAAGTACCACATTGAATGTATTCGACGTCTATTTCTGTTTATCTATTTTAAATAAGTATATTTGACCCCTTTGTATATAAAATATCTTCTTAGATATAGACTCAAAATAAAAAAACACGAAAAATAAGACTTCTAAACTTCTAACCGCTATATAAGACGTGTATTTTGGCCTCTAATGAAAGTTTGTTGACCTTTTGACCTTTCCCTGACCTTGTCTTGACCCTTTATATCTTCTGGAGAAGGACTTCTGACGATGGACTTATCAAAATCGAGAATAAAAAAGTACACACATGCATAAAAACACGGAAAAAATGAGCTTTCTTAACACCTTCAGTGTAATTTGCCATTGAACGAAAGTTCATTGACCTTTGACATTTCCGGTCATAACTTTTTAACGGGAGGTCAAGAGTATATGATTGTGTACACTTTTTTGTTCAGTATAACAAGACAAACAATTTGATGTGTCATTTGACAGAATTGGGGCAATTTAAAAAATTGACCCCTATTGACCACATTTTGACCCCTAACATGGTCAAGATGACCATTAGAAATTTGTCACCAAGTTGGAAGTTGTTCCTTGTGATGTCACCAATCACATAAAAGTGAAAAATCAGACTTAGCCAATTTGTCGAGGTAAATGACATATGCTGCCTGACTACTTGGTATTTTTCAATCTTTCGATAAAATCATATTCATTAAAATGTTTATAATCTCTAAAACGCCTGACGGTATGATCCTTTGTTTGTTTCTTAGAATTAACACATGTATATATCAAGTAATGGTCACTTAGTGAAATGTTTGCTACATCACACATGCTATGCTTATTTGGAATCGAACTCAGAATATGATCAATGCATTTTGATGACGTAAGAGTAACCCTTGTCGGTTTATCAACCAGTTGGGTGAGGAGAAATAAGTTTTCAATATTAGCAATAAGATTATTGGGTTGTAAATCATTATTTCTATAATCAATATTTGTATCACCAAGGAGAATCAGTTCTTCATTCACGTTTCTTATTTTTTCTATTATATCTAGTATTTTTTCTGAGTATACGTCGTCGGCATCAGGTGGCCTATATAGACAACCGACAATTAATTTATTATCCTTGTCAGGAGAAAATTCGATCCAAGTTGCTTCTAATGAGTTATCAATAAGATCACTCCTTAGAGTATACTCAATGTTACGGTTTATATACATGCAAACACCACCTCCTCTTCTCCCATCTGGTCTATCATGTCTTGTAAGGTCGTAACCTGGTACTGAGACAAGACTATTCGATATGGATCCTTTCAACCAAGTCTCACTTATGCACAATATGTTAAATTCAAGTGTTTGAAGCATAAAACGAATTTCTTCAATTTTATCTAATATACTTCTCACATTTAAATGACCAATCTTTAGTCCTTGATGTTTTTTTAAAGTTTGCAAACAAATATCATATTCATTGTTTGATTCAGTGTTAAGAGATGGAAGTTGATCCGAAGATATGGAAGAGAAGACCCTTGTTTGTACATCGGCTGAGTCATCATTGCCGAGATCTCAATACCTACTCTCCTGTGTAGGTTGAGAATTATAGTGGCAGAATTTTGATTTATGTCCGTATTGGTGACAGGAGTAACACTGTAATTTCTCATTATATCGGCAGTTTATTCTTTTGTGATTCCGTTCGCCACAGTTAAAACATCCGGTGTAATATGCGGTACCACTTTGGTCATAGCCTTCATCGCCCTTGTACCATGGATACCAAGATCTTCCCTCAGACGGGAACGTGTCTACTTCATGTATGTGATGTAAAGACTGAACAGATGGTGGCGCCGTAATACCAGGGGGGCGTGGCTGGAGGTGTGTGCGAGGTTGTGGCTGGTCATAAGTTGGCGCTGTACTGTCGTGGGGGTGTGGTCGGGGGTGTGTTCGAAGGTCTGTCTGCGATGTAACTTGATTGTTGATGACATGACCTGATGCACTTGACCTGAAGTAAAGGTAATGTTAATTTGATTGATTTTAGATAATTGATAATGGAGATATTATTGATAATGAGATTTTACAAAATGGCGCCTAGATGACGTCATCATGACCTGATGACCCTAAAAGCTTTTTTTGACGTGTCCATGACAGATCCTATAAGTGACATGAAATTCAATGAAATTGATCAAGTCCATTTTGTGATAACTGGGCGACAAGAAAATCGTTGAAAATAAACTAGATTTTAATTCGTCATGCGGACGAATTAGGTGGTATGTCTTTATTATCGCCATCATGATCACTATTACCATGTTCATGCAGATCAAAATGATATTCATGATGACAACGGAATGTTTATTATGGATGGGATACTTGGGAAAGACGGGAGATGATAAAGCACTGTGAAAAGGGTCTCTTTGATGTATGACAATATATATATGTGATATGAAAAAAATATATATAATCTGTTTTATCTTGCTAAATTTTAACTTTGATACCTTTCAATTATCATAAAGGATCATGTAAGAAGTGGTAAAAAGAAAAAAAAAATGATTTTTTTTTTACCCCAGGACTCAAACCTGCGCCCCCGAGAAAGCAAGTCAAATGCGTTATCCATTGAGTCACGATACTCCCAGTAGAGATTACACGGAAGCAATTTTGAGAATTACAATTCCAATTTTGCAAGCGAAATACAGGCATGATCCCGGCATCTGATCAATAAATAAAGGGTGCATTTTCGAAAGCTTAGAATCTCAGCTACAACAGACTAAAAGCTCATGGAAAACTGACAAGAAACAATGGAGATATGGCTCACGAGATAGAAGAATGTCGAATCTAGTTTTGAGAAAAAGTCATGTGCCATAGAGATTACACGCAAAATACATGTGACATGAAAAAAGCAATTATAATCTGTTTTAACTTGCTAAATTTAAACTTTTATACCTTTTAATTATCATAAAGGATCATGTAAGAGGTGGCAAAAAGAAAAAAATTGAAAAAAAATCATCTTGTTCACCCCAGGACTCGAACCTGCACCCCCGAGAACACAAGTCAAGTGCGTTATCCATTGAGCCACGATATTCCCCATAGAGATTACACGTAAGCAATTTTGAGAATTACAAGTCCCATTTTGCAAGTGAAAAACAGGTATGATTCCGGCAACTGATCAAAAAATGGAGGAAACTAACTGAAAGCTTAGAATCTCAGCTACAACATGTTAAAAGCTCAGGGAAAACTGACAAGAAAAAATGGAGATATGGCTCACGAATTAGAGGAATGTCGATCTACTATTGATAAAAAGTCATTTGCCATAGACATTACACACATAATAAGGAAAAATGACATGCCTCTTTTCATCGCTGTTTACGCAATGATGCGTTTCTCAAAACGAAAATTCATGTCAACTGACGAGAAAGAATACATTCTAAACTACAACATATCAAAATTCATGCGAAACCGATCTATATTCGAGAAGTTACAACCAAATTTGCATAAATTTTATGACGTAATTTTTGAAAAAATGAAATTTTTAGTTTAGGCGCCATTTTGATGACGTCATGACATAATTTAGGGACATTGGTGACATGAAATCAAATGTACAACTCATACTCTATCGATATTAAAAAAAAAATGGGGTCAATGGACTATTTAAAGAGCTTCAGTGAATTTTCAATAGGCATGTTTTTGCCAATATATGGCCTATATTGAGAGCTCGCGCGCACACGTGCTGCAAACTTCAATGGGTGTTAATTTTGTCATTAATGGTCTTAGAAGGTTGATCAAGGTATCAAATTGTTCAGAATTTTATTATCAATGCAAAGATTAAAAAATAGGTGTTTCTGCGTTGCCTTAAGGCGTTACGCGCGGAAACGCGCGCAATTTTTTTAAATGCTTAGAATGACCGAAAACGTACTCTAGTTTGGTCAAAAAGTGATTCTGAGCATTTTGAAATTTTGACGCTCACGTACGCACGCGTCGTGACATCCAGGTGACCTTTGATGACATGACCTGATGACTCTTGACCTGAAGTTCATGTGATGTTAATTTGATTGATATTTGATAATTGATAATGGAGATATGATTGATAATGTGATTTTACAAAAATGGCGCCTAGATGACGTCATCATGACCCGATGATCTTGAAAAGCTTTTCTTGACGTGTCCATGACAGATCCTATAAGTGACATGAAATTCAATGAAATTGATCAAGTCCATTTTGTGATAACTTGGCGACAAGAAAATCGTTAAAATTAAAAGAGATTTTAATTCGTCATGCGGACGAATTAGGTGGTCTGTCTTTTTATCGCCATCATGATCACTATTACCATGTTCATGCAGATCAAAATGATCTTCCTGATGACAACGGAATGTTCATTATGGATGGGATACTTGGGAAAGACGGGAGATGATAAAGCACTGTGAAAAGGGTCTCTTTGATGTATGACAATATATACAAGTGATATGAAAAAATAATTATAATCTGTTTTATCTTGCTAAGTTTTAACTTTGATACCTTTCAATTATAAAGGATCATGTAAGAAGTGGTAAAAAGAAAAAAAAATGATTTTTTTTTGTTTACTCCAGGACTCGAATCTGCGCCCCCCAAAAAGGGGCGCAGGTTCGATACTCCCCATAGAGATTACACGTAAGCAATTTTGAGAATTACAATTACAATTTTGCAAGCGAAATACGGGCATGATCCCGTGTGGAGCCGTGAAATGTGCAAACGCCGGGATATGTGCAAACAACGGTATATGTGCAAAATTTCGCCGGGATTTGTGCTAACAACGGAATTTGTGCAAACGCCACGCCGGGAAATGTGCAAATATGTCAAAATTTATCAACGGCATCTGTGCAAACGTGACGACGGGATATGTGCAAATGAACAATTTTCACGGGAAAAGTGCAAACCTCCGGGATATGTGCAAATCACTGCATTTATCCATATAAAGGCTATTTCTCATGAAATGTCCATAAAATTACTATTAGAAATCGGCCGTCACATGGCAAAACGATGTATCTGAAAATTTTGACTTTTTCAGGTTTTGACATGGGGGGGGGGTTCAGGGAGCCCTTTTCATTTATCTTACTCTCATAATTACAGGTATTTTCGTTTTCAAGATAGCATGGGCTATATGCTGTACTTTTTTCAAATTTGCCAACTCGTTTGATGGTAGAAGGATGTATCTTACAGATACACTCCAAAAATGCCGCAGTAGAGCGCAATGTTTTTCGGTAAAAAGGTGTATCTGTTAGTTCCACTTTTCTGCCATCAAATGAGTGAGCGCACCCAGCCTCGTGAAATATGGCAAAAGGGTGCATCTGCAACATACATCTTTTTACCATAATCGGTGAGCCACGAACTCCATAGACTAGTTTATGGCAAAATAGTGTATCTGCAACATACATTTTTTTCCACAAATTGTGCGACCCGAAAGTCAAAGACTAGTTTATGGTAAAAGAGTGCAGGCGCGGATCCATGGGGGCCGAGGGGGCCTTGCCCCCCCCCCCTTCGGCCAAAAAAAGAGAGAGGGAAAGAAAGAGAAAAGGAGGCGAAGAGGGGAAAGAAAAGAAGAAAAAGAAGAAATGAAGAAAAAAAGAGAGGAAAAGGAGGGAAAGAAAAAAGGAAAAGAGAGAGAAGAGGGGTAAAAGTAGAGGGGGAAAAAGAGAGGAAAGGGGGAAAGAAAAGAAAAAGGGAAGAGGGGGAAGGAAGGGAAGGAAAAGAGAGAGGAAAAGGGGAAAGAAAGAGAAGGAAAAAGAGAGGGAAACGAAAAGGAAAAACAAGAGAGAGGGAAAGAATGGGAAGAAAAAGAGAGAGAGGAAAAAGAGGAAAGAAAAGGAGGAAGAGAAGAAAAGAAAGGGGAGGGAGAGGGAGGAAAGAAGAGAAGAAAAAAGAGAGGGGAAAGAAAAGAAGAAGGAAAAGAAAAAAGAGGGGAAAGAAAGAGAAAAAAGAGGAAGAGGGGGAAGGAAGAGAAGAAAAGGGAGGGGAGGGAGAAGAAAAAAAAGGAAGAGGGGGGAAGAGAGAGGAAAAGGAGAAAAGGGAAAGAGAGGAATAGGGAAGAAAGAAGAGGAAAAAAGAGAGAGAAGGGGTAAGAAAAGGGGAAAGGAAGAGAAGAAAAGGGAGGGGGAGAGGGGAAAAAGAGGAAGAGGGGAAAGAAAAGAAGAGAGAGGAGGAGGGAGGAAAGAAGAGAAGAAAAAAGAAAGAGAATACGGGGAAAAGAAGAAAAGACAAGGGGAGAGGAAGAGGGGAAGGACGAGAAGAAAAAAAAGGAAGAGGAGGAAAAAATGATGTTCGAACAAAAAGGGCGTGAAATGATGTTCAAGGGAATGTCAAAATGTTGTTCGAGCTGGGGGCAGAATTGATGTTTGAACGAGGGGGGGGGGGGGGGGGGGCGAATACATGTTCGACGTAGGGGCGCCAAATTGATGTTGGAACTGGGGGCACCAAATTGATACTCGAGCTAGGGGGGGGAATGGTATTCGAACTAGGGGCGCCAAATTGATGTTGGACCTACATGTAGGGGCGCCGAATCGATATTCGAACTAGGAGGGCGCCAAAATGATGTTCGAAGGGATGCCAAAATGATGTTCGAACTGGGGGCCGAATTAATGTTCGAACGTCGGGGGGGGGGGGGCGAAGTGATGATCGTCCTACATGTAGGGGCGCCGAATTGATATTCGAACTAGGGGCGCCAAATTGATGTTGGACCTACATGTAGGGGCGCCGAATTGATATTCGAACTAGGAGGGCGCCGAAATGATGTTCGAGGGGATGTTAAAATGATGTTCGAACTGGGGGCGCCAAATTATTAGTCGATCTGGGGAGGGGGGCCGAATCGATTTTCGAGCTAAGGGGCGCCTATAATACTCAAACTTTGGGGGCGCCGAGTTGATTTTCGAACTAGGGGGCGCAAAATTGATACTCGAGCTAGAAGGGGGGGATGATATTCGAACTAGAGAAGGCAAATTGAGTTCGAAGGGATGCCAAAATTATGTTCGAAGGGGGGGGGGGGGCAAATTGATGATCGACCTACATGTAGGGCCGCCGAACTGATATTCGAACTGCCGCCTTGTTGTTGGCTCATTGTTCCATATATTGAAAGTTTGAAATGCCTTGGCCTTGAGGTTTTTAGGCATGGCCTTGGGGATTGAAGCCTTGGTCTTGGGTATTAAAGCCTTGGGCCTTGGCCTTGGAGGTTAGAGCCTTGACTACAACACTGATGGATATATTGATAAACAGTATTTACAGAAATTTTGAAGTTTACTTGCACACACTAAGAAATAAATGTTCAAAATTGAACCCCGAAAGGTTGATGCAAAATCAGCACCCTATGGGTTCAAAAATTGAACCCCTGATTTGGGGTTCAAAATTGAACCCTGCGGTTGGGGTTAATTTTTTCACCCTGAAGGTTCAAAACTACACCCCTAAATTTAAAATTGAACCCCTACGGGTGCAAAAATGAACCCCAACCGCAGGGTTCAATTTTTGAACCCATAGGGTGCTGATTTTGCATGAACCTTTCGGGGTTCAATTTTGAACCTTTATTTCTTAGTGTGCAATATGTAAAAGAATAAGTGATGCTTTCATTGTAATGGTGAAAGTTTCGGATGCGTTATTTATTTTTTGACGAATCGTCAAATACTCAATAACTGAAATAACTCTATGGTTTATATCGTTCCTATATTTTTGTTTCATGTAGTAATGCGTAAAAGACAGCTATATACAGTTGATGATACGACACCTTTTCGTTTCTAACCTACAGTGGGAAATCACGTTTTATTTTTTTTAACGAATTCCACTGAAACTATTACGTGGATTTACTCAGGCCTAAACTGCATTGCTATCATTTACATTTATTGTTACATCTTGAAATAGTTGATGTATACAAGATACATGGGACCTTGGAATTCATGTTTCACTAGTATTGTATGAAA
Source organism: Lytechinus variegatus (assembly GCF_018143015.1). NCBI lineage: Eukaryota > Metazoa > Echinodermata > Echinoidea > Temnopleuroida > Toxopneustidae > Lytechinus > Lytechinus variegatus. The sequence goes on along the minus strand of NC_054740.1, from coordinate 3,607,575 downwards.
GAGAGAGATAAGAACTTATCGTCCAAAATGATGCGAACTTAAGAGCATTGTTTTCATATTTATAAACACACTGACAATAAAGTATATTTTTACAGTATATTTATCTTTAGTATCTTATATTCTTTTTATATACACCGTTTACACGCATTCTGTTTCTTTTGAAAATCTATTTGGAGTATATAAAATTTGAGCAAGATTATAAGATACATAAACTTTTGATACTTTATATGATTGTTGTAAGAGCGGAAGAGCCAATGTTTGCATTAGGATTGACAAGACAACTCACTGTTTTGAATGGATTTCAAGCGAATAACAAAAGATTATATAATATATCCAGACACTTACAGATCTAAGTAGGCAGTGCGCTCCCAATTAGTAAATGCTGAGTGCTGACTACTGAATCTACCTCAACTATATAATAAAAAGCATGTAAATTTATATCTTTTACAAGAATATCTTACCCAAAATAAAATATAATTTTCTTTCATGCAGAATATACAATTTAGTTATTGCACAACCAGTTTTCATACGCGGCGATACAGGGGCGTCATCCCCGTAAGATTTTTCAACCCCTGAACCAAAAAGTAGAAAAGAAAAAAATAATGGGAGTACCCACAAGAACGAAGAATGCCTACAATGCAAGAGAGGTTTCTGTGAGAAGTAACTGAACTAGACATTACCCATTCGGCAATGGGAGTCAATATTTCGGAACGATTATTACTTGACTTGAAATTAGGGCCCCCTAAGAAATCATGGATCCGCGCCTCACTGGCGGCGCCTGGCTCCCGCTCACATAATTCTAGCAGGGCCTACTCTGATGAGAAGTTAAACGAAATTGAAAGCATCAAATGGTTAAAATAGAAATCGCTCGAGTTTCCCGCTCGCATTGATTATTTTTAAAGTGATATTACATTTATTCATGAACACATCATTATAAAACCATTATTCAATTGCCTCTTCTTCATGCATAGGCGGATCCAGGTGGGGACCCGAGGGGTCTGAACCCCCCTATTGGTAGAGCAAAAAAGGGGGGGGGAAAGAAAGAAAAGGGAATGAAAAGAAAAGAGAAAAAAGAGAAGGAGGGAAACGAATGAATAAAATAAGATGAGAGGAAGACTTGGAAAAAATATTTTAAGTCGCTATATAAAATTTTCGCTCGCGCTTCGCGCTCGCATTGCCTGTTAAGTGATCCACATATCTTGTTCAACATGGAGCTTAAATATCAAGTTTGGAAGTCAATATACAAAACATATTTCTCCTTGGAAATCGAACTTTCATAAATTTTTGTGATTTACATATTGATTTTTAAAAAGTGCTCTGTAAAAATGTCAGTTTTATGGTCTGAATATTAACATTTTCCAATTGCGCTGCGCGTTCGCGAATTTTGATTTATCAGGTACCTATTATTTTCATGTAGGACTATTCCATAAAGTTTTCAAAATATCCCTTTTCAGGTCTGATTGTCAAAACGCATCAGCTAGCGCTGCTATGCTTGCATTTTTGATTGGCGGGTTATGTATGTCTCAATATTGATTATATAACAAACTACTTAAAATCCCCTTTTCATGACAGTTTATCAAAAATTTCGGCTCGCGATTTGCGCTCGCATTAATAGTTAAAAATATATCAACTAATTAATGATGCATCCTTTTCTTGAATAAAAAGGTGCTTAATGTTCAGTGTTCAGGCCATAATATCATCAGATTCCGCGCCCTCATTATGCATTAATACTAAGATATCAATTAAATAATTAATTGTCACTTTTATTTTATCTTGCGCTTAGCAAGATGAATAGGAAGATATATAGTCATCATATTCAAATGATAACATGAATGTCAAGGTCCTATGTCTCAAAATTTAGATAATAATGAAACATATCAGCTCTTTATGAAGTGCGATTTATATCCACCTTACAAGTTTCCTACAAACATGACAAAGTGTTTGAAATATCAGATCGGAATATCAAATACTTTAAGCTCGCGCTTCGCGCTCGCTTTTTTTCATTATAAAATATTGTTTAGAATGCCTAGATTCTAGGTCTAAATCTAAAACACGCGCGCTCATTTTCATTCAGTTATCCAGTTTCAGATTACAATATCAAAAAAAAAATCTGCTCGCCCTTTGTGCTCGTATTATTAATGTAGGAAGATCCCTTTCTCATCCCTTTCATGATTTACAAAACACGAATAGAGTATCCCGTTCAAGTTCGAAATCTCGATTTTTTTATGCTCGCGCTTCGCGCTCGCATTTATTTGATTGTGAAATATGTAATGTCTTCATGGCTAAATGCAAGCAGTCCTTAAAAGGCACTTTTCGATCAGTTCAAAACGTGTACAAACATTTTCTGCTCGCGCTTTGCGCTCGCATTATTAATGTAGGAAGATCCCCTCTTACTCATCTTTTTCATGATTTAGGAAACATGAATAGAGTGTCCCGTTCTAGGTCTAAATCTAGAATTTTTCTCATTTATACGTCTTGTCCTGGGCATTCTATTGTGATGTGTAGTGTACTGATATTTATTTTGTATTGTAATGTATTATGTATTCCTTTGTTGCTTTATATACGACAGTAAAGTGATGATTAAAGAAAATGTTCTTATTTGTACACTTATTGCACGTATACGTTCTAAATTTGACATGAATTATATAAAACATCTCCATTGCTTTAAATGATAATTAATTTCCTCAAATTATTCTAATTTAATCATTTTTTCATTGAAGAATTTGCCTAATTAATGAAGTTTATTGAAATCAATGAATCAAATGAATGATCATTCCTTCAGTATTTTGAATTTATGTATAAAATGATTATTTACAAGGTTTCCAAATAAATAGAATTAAGGCATTTAAAAGCTCGTGTCTTATTTTTTTTTTCAATTTGTACCAATATTATGAGATATGACGTGAGCGATATGATACTGTTGTTTGAAAATAGGTTACAATTATGTAGAATTGTAGACCAAAGAGAAGAAATGCATTTCGCAACATATCACCTGGGTTTCTCTTAGACCAATCGAAACATTACGAATCAAACACAGAGGCACACACCAACACGCACACACACACCAAAAGCACACAAACGCATTAATTCATACAATGAATTACATATCAAAACAATAAATATCTGATAAAGAAAATGCTTTTATTTCATTGAGATTACTGATCAATTTGGACTAATTACAGAATTTGATACAGTCCTTAATCCCAATCATGAACAAATGATCTATACATCATCACTTTGCCATAGTTCGTCAAAAATGAACATGATGAACGAATGGTGTTTCTGCAGATACACCCTTTTACCATGATTTGACCATGAAAACCAATTGGTGTATTTGCAGATCCATCATTTTGCCATGACTCGACCACAGAAACTAATCAATGTATCTGCAGATACACCTTTTTGCCATGATATCGCCGTAGAAACTGTATGATGTAACTTCAGATACACCATTTTACCATAATCGTAGGACTAATATGGACAGTTGGATATTTTGGCTAAATGCTGTATCTACATAAAAACAGTTATTTTGATGAAAATAACTAGTGAGATATGATGAAAACTATTAAGGAAGATAATTTAAATGACATTCTAATGAATCTAACTAAATTCAATACTGGGAGATTTTTTGAAGAAAGACAAAAGCTGTAACTTCAAAGTGATTTTTCTACGAATGTGCATTTTGCAGATACATCGTTTTGCCATGTAACGGCCGAAATGAGAAACATGCCTGCATAAGGGAAGAGGCTACAGTGACATCGGCAATGAAACGCTTTTCGGAGAGGTAGGGGGGGGGGGGGCACCAGCCTTAAATTGAAGACCCACTATCTTTTGGAATAACACAGTAACATGGATGTAGAGTGTAATCTTTTAATGCTCCAGACCCGGTCATTTAATAGTTTGAAGATCCTTCTGAACTAAGATCCTGTATTAAAGCATTCATAAGGAGCATAGCCTTTCAAAACTAATTAAAAAACTGCAACACCTCACCGTCACCAAATTAAGACCTTGTAGAAATGAATATAGAATGTGGCCTTTACCCTAGACCTAGGTGTATGAATAACAATTTTTTTTTTGGATACCTCACCGTTTAATTCCTATGGAATAAGTTGCTGTTGTTGTTTAATATACGGCGCGTATTATTTAGTAGTGAATATTTGCCAAAAATAAAACTACATCCACCGAGCCGGATTCGAACCAGCGACATAAGGTTAACAGTTGTCAATCATCTACAGTCCTCCGCTCTACCAACTGAGCTATCGGTGGTTACAGGGTTTAAAGTGTAGTCTTTACTCCAGAAGGGGTGATTACAAAAAATCATAACTATTTAAGCCCCGCCATCTTCCACTACTAAGACTATGTTATAAGGAACGTGTATATAACGTATTCTCGATTCTCCAGACTCGTTTATTTAAACAAATTTTCAAGACCCCACAGTCTCATTCCTGTGAAAAAAGATGGATACAAAGCGTTGTCTTTTCTCCAGACCTTAATGAAAAAAACCTTCAGAATTAAGACCCAAGACTAAGACTCTGCTATGAAGCAAGGGTACATATCGTAGTCTTTACTCCACACCCGTTTAAAAAAATTATGTTACAATCTTCAAAGATAAGACCCTGTAAGAAAGCATGGATATAAAGAGCACAGTCTTTACCCCAGACGCTGTTATTAAAAAAAATAGGAGATCTTCAATTTGACGACCCCATCGTCTCATCTCTGTGGGGAAAATGGATAAAGAGTGTTCTCTTTACTCCAAACCTGGTGATTAAAAAAACTTAAATACTAAGACCCCCATCATCTTCCAAACTAATAGTCTATAACAAAGCACGGGTACCTCTAGCATAGCCTTTACTCCATACCCAAGAAAGTATACTGTACACTGTACACCCACTGTATAATTACGCCGTATACCCATGTGCTACATTACAGGGTCTTAGTATTGAAAATGACGGGATTCAAGTTTCGAAGATTCTTGATTTTTTTTCCAAATGACTGGGTCTGGAGAAAATAATAACTCTATATCCATATGATTGATTACATGGCAATGGTTTAGAAGATGGTGAGCTCTAAGTTTTAAAGTTTATTTCTCTTTTTAACCACCGGGTTTTGAGTAAAGACTAAGCTTAGCTAGTCCAGGTATAGCGTTAACCCTGTTGTTTGGAAGAATATATGACCAGACTGAGTATTAAAGCGTAGACTAATAACCTTCATTATGTAGGGTAAGGTCGCATTGGGTCTGGAAAAGGAGACTACCAGCATGGGTCGGCAGAGCAAAATTGATAGGGGAGGGGAGGGCACAGGGAAAAAAGGGCACTTCCTCTTTTGAAAAGGGCACTTGAAACAAAAAACTTTTTAAAAAACAAAATAACATATGAACCCTGGTAAGGTAATGAGCATAATGATCGAGGGGGGGGGGCAAACATGGCGTATGGGGCAAAATTTCTTTAAAGCTGCGAGCGAGCGAGCAAAATTTTGAAAGTTTTAATGAAAAAAAAAACATTTGTGATAGATTTTGACATAGAGAATACTGGCATATTTCACCACTTTTCTTTCCTTTTCTTCTTTTCTTTTTCTTGGTCTTGAAAACTTTTGGGGTCCATGGAACGAGGTCCATTTCTTCAGGGGGCCAAGTGCCCTCCCATACCTTGGCTCAGATGCCCCTACATAAAAGAAAGGAAGCTAATTGCAAATACATATACCTTATATTAGCAAATTGGACATTTGAACACACCAGAAGTAAAGGGGCATTTATCAGAATATTCATATGGGGCACTTGATCCAAGGTGAAAATGTACACACGACAGAAGAAGAATTTCACTCTGAAAAGGGGCAGCTTAACCCTATCCAGGCCGGGGTATTTTTGGAGTTCATTGGCCTGGGAGGCCCCCCCCCCACACCTTGAGATCTCCGCCGTCGACCGCGCGATCGCACCGAAAATTGGCACGCATGTTTGCTTGGATGTATTGCACAAAATTGTACAGTAATTCATTTCATGCAAATCATTATTACGTAGTTATGCTAATTTATGCGTAATTAGTATGCGAAATCATACTTTTTCCGCTAACTCCATGAATAAAGCTCCAAATATTCTATTTTTTGGCATAAAAACCTTTGTGATGTTCTTAGCAAGTGTACATGAAAAAATTTGATATCAGATCAATTTCCTATGTATTATATTTGTTTTTTTGCAATTTCTTATGTATTTCTTCGTTTTTGGACCATTTGTTTTTCATAGTTTTTTCCATGAAATTCGTTGGGGGACTCTTCTAAGATCATAAACAGCATAAAATACATACATTTAGACCAGCAAAACTAAAAATAATCATACATTTATGATTATTGGTTGAAAACACGATTTACTTTGACTTTGTACACGAAATCACGTTTTTGAGCAATTTTTGGTCTGACATGCACTTACATAACATTGCGTAACTTCGGAACCGCGTACCCGGGTGACGCAAAATTGGTCTCAAAAGTTGCGCAAGACTTGAAAGCAAAAAGACTCGTTGAGGGGGAGGGGGGCCTCCGAGGCCCCCCCCCCCCGGCCTAGATAGGGTAAAAGGGGCGAGAGGAACATTTTACAAGGGCTTTTATTATTTAAATATGCACTTTTAGAAGGGATAAGAAAGCGAAATAAGGAAAATGGGCAATAATAGGGCATGAAAAGAGCGGTTTTAAGGTATGGAAACTTATCTGATAAGAGAATGGGCACTTTTGTTTATAAAAAGGTAAAGGGGCACACATTAATACATAAAACGGGTCCTTCTAAGATGAAAGGGGCAAATTTATTGGGTTAAAAGGGAAAACCATTTCTACTAGTATGAATAGCGACCCTCATTTACTATTGTGACTGGCGAACCCCTTCTACTATTGTGAATGGCGACCCTCATCCACTATTATGACTGGCGACCCTCATCCATTTTTATGACGATTGAACCCCTGCTGATATTATGAATAGCGACCCTTATCTACCATTATGACTGGCGAACCCCTTCCACTATTATGACTAGCGACCCTCATCTACCATTATGACTGGCGAACCCCTTCTAATATTATGACTGGCGACCCTCATCCATTATTATGACTGGCGAACCCCATCTACTATTATGACTAGCGACCCTCATCTACCATTATGACTGGCGAACCCCTTCTAATATTATGACTGGCGACCCTCATCCATTATTATGACTGGCGAACCCTTTCTACTATTATGAATAGCGACCCTCATCTACCATTATGACTGGCGGACCCCTTCTACTATTATGACTGGCGACCCTCATCCATTATTATGACTGGCGAACCTCATCCATTATTATGACTGGCGAACCCCTTCTACTATTATGACTGGCGAACCCCTTTTAGTATTATGACTGGCGACCCTCATCCATTATTATGACTCGCGAACCCTTTCTCCTATTATGACTGGCGACCCTCATCCATTATTATGACTGGCGAACCCTTTCTCCTATTATGACTGGCGACCCTCATCCATTATTATGACTGGCGAACCCTTTCTACTATTATGAATAGCGACCCTCATCTACCATTATGACTGGCGAACCCCTTCTACTATTATGACTGGCGACCCTCATCCATTATTATGACTAAAAAAAACCTTTCTACTAGTATGAATAGCGACCCTCATCTGCCATTATGACTGGCGAACCCCTTCTACTATTATGACTGGCGACCCTCATCCATTATTATGACTGGCGAACCCCATCCACTATTATGACTAGCGACCCTCATCTACTATTATGACTGGCGAACCCCTTCTAATATTATGACTGGCGACCCTCATCCATTATTATGACTGGCGAACCCTTTCTACTATTATGAATAGCGACCCTCATCCACTATTATGACTGGCGAACCCTTTCTACTCTTATGACTAGCGACCCTCATCTACCATTATGACTGGCGAACCCCATCTACTATTATGACTGGCGACCCTCATCCACTATTATGACTGGTGAACCCCATCTACTATTATGACTAGCGACCCTCATCTACCATTATGACTGGCGAACCCCATCTACTATTATGACTGGCGACCCTCATCCACTATTATGACTGGCGAACCCCATCTACTATTATGACTGGCGACCCTCATCCACTATTATGAATGGCGACCCTTATGATCAACGAACCCTTTTCCTCCTTATGAATGGCGACCCTCTTCCTTTATTATGACTAGCGACCCTCTTGTTTGATTATGAATGGCGACCCCCATCGTTTATTATGACTTGCGACCACTATGAACAAAGCCCCTTATGAATAGCGACCCTTATGACTATTAGACTAGCGGGTATTATGACCAGTGGTCCCTATGACTGGCGGGTGGACCCCGTAAAAATCACCAAAAAGGGATAAGCTTACACCGGTAGGATACTCTACAATGTATGAAGTAATACAAATCAAGAAGGATAAGCTTATCCCTGTACAATACTCTGTAATGCATATGGTAATGCATATAAAATCGGATAAGCTTATACCTGTATGACATTCTACAATGAATGAGGTAATACATAGCAAATGGGATAAGCTTATACATGTAGGATACTCTGCGATATACATGTACGTAGTTATACAAATCAAACGGGATAACCTTATATCTTTAGGATACTCTACAATGTATGAGGCAATACAAAACCAAAATGGATAAGCTTATACCAATACGATACTCTGCGATGTACGTGGTTATAAAAATCAAATGGGATAAGCTTATACCTGTATGATACTTTGCAATGTATGAGGCAACACAAATCAAATGGAATAAGCTTATCCCTGTACGATACTCTGCAGTGTACAAGTAATACAAATCAAATGGAATAAGCTTATACCTGTAGGGTACTCAGCGATGTACGTGGTTATACAAATCAAATTAGATAACCTTTTTCCTGAAAAGAGACACTTTAGTCATTAAGAATTCATGAAAATGTTATTATCATATTCATTAATGTAAAAAGCCTAAGGAGTGAGTGAAATGTGTTGACATAGAGGCCTGAAAACTGGATATTTCAAGCACTTTCTTAATCACGAATATGGTCTGTGAGTTGATATATACACAACAAAAAAGTAAGTCCCCCCTAAACAAACATCAGTAATTTCCGAACCAATGCGAGTTTTTTTTTTATATGTTTTTACATGAGCGTGTAGGTAATTTTGTAAGCTACCCTCTGAGTAAATGTTGTGGACGTATCTTACATCATACTTCAGTGAGCACCGTCAAAAGGCAAAAATGTCACTTTTCAAAAGTCAAAAGCAAAATATCATGACTTAGATTCCATTTTATTGGAACTATTTCCAGGTTCTCATGATAAAAAATAGTCAGAAAGCTTGTAAAAGGTAATTTCTAAAAGACGATACAATTTTTAAAGATAGATTTCACGGTTGAATAAACTGAAGTCCAAATTTGCTATAATTGGATTTTTACACATTTCTGTCAATAAAAATGCTGGAATATGATGACAGTTATTTTGGGGAAGACTATCTTCAAAAATATTCATCGTTTCACGGTTCAATGAACATTTATTGGAAGCAAAAAATGAGACATGGTGGCTCAGTGGTAGAGCGCCCGCCTCATGGACGGGAGGTCGTGGGTTCGATCCCCGGCCGAGTCATACCAAAGACTTATAAAAATGGGACCTTCTGCCTTCTTGCTTGGCGAATGGAGAAGGGTAATAATAACATATTATGTTATGCAGGGCCCGCTGGAAGAACAGCTTACAGCTGAGAGTGGCTACCCTGGGTAAATAAGAGTTATTATTATTATTATTATTATTATTATTAGATTTTCAAATACCGTAGGCAAGTATTGCTTCATTTTGGTTACTGAAAATGATATTTTCTCAACTTTTTCGTTATGTTCATGACCAATTAAACATGCTCCAATGAATCAAAGGTGTCAAATTAAACATTTACGCTTTGATAAACATGTGGAATGTGATTAGCTCTTTTTTACGTTAATGGAAAAAATGCAATTTGTAACTATGGATATCTGTCACAAAACTCCTTGCACAGTTCATTTGATTTTATTTTTATGAAAATCCGGATGCTTAATGCATCAGTGAGCACACAACATTCGAAAATTTTGCAAATGAGAAGAAAGTTCAAGGCCTTGGCCCCACTCTGTACCGTATCGAATGGTTATTTTGGAGTGCGCACCTTTTGGATAGTGTTACTCTGAAGCCATGTGCGAAGTTTCATGAAATAAATGTTGGCAGAAGTAACAAAAAACGTCCATGAAACAAACCATCATTTCTTATTTGTTAGAATTTTGACTTCCTCTCTCATAGACTTGTGTACATTATGGGTGCATATGTTTAAGGATACGTAACCCCTCATTCAATATGGTGGATTTTTTTAAGACTGTCTTTAGCAATGTCGTTTGGCAGTAATGTTTATCAACCTATGGGCAGAATTCTGAGCAAAAGTGAAATGGATTTGTTTATTTATGGATGAGTGAGCACGCATCAAAGTAGGAAAATTGGTATTTTCAATGTCACAGACTCATTTTAAAGGGTAATAAAGTGAATGTTGGGGGCAAATTTGGTTACTAATGTGTCTTTAATTGCTGTTGTTTTTATCATCCATCATTTCTATCACTAAAAACTTTCCGAATTTACCCATTTTCATGGTTGAGCGAGCACATTCGAAAACTTAGGAATGAATTCTCTTCATACTGCATAAATGTTTTCTTTTCCTAACAAGTTCTCAAGGTCAGTTGAATTTATGGACAAATCAGTGGTGGATCCAGAATTTTAAATGGGGGAAGGGCATATAATCGCAGGAGTCATCAACATTTTCAAATTTTTACATGATCTAACAAGTTGTGGAAGACATTAACAAAAAAACCCTATGATGATAGTTTTTAAAATGGGGGGGGGGACCTGACCATGCCAAAAATCACAATCGTATTACATTTTTGAACTTGCTTATGGAAAAAAGTGGGGGGCTGAGTCCCCAGCCCCCCCTTCCGCGGCCCATGCAATACATCGTGCTCACTCAACCATGAACATACGAAATCAAAATTTGGTCTGAAGTGGTGAAATGATGGATAGTAAAATAGCATAACACCATAAAATTCACCTAAGAACAATTTCTGCCAAACTTTGTTTTTGCACAATCTGAAAAACGACTCTTGTGACTTTCAAAAATTGTCATTTTTAATTGAATCTGTATTACTCATGCATGACTCAACCGATCAATCTAATTTTTCCCCAGGAGTTGATTAATGAATATAGAAAACCACCCATGAAATATCATATCTCAAAATAATTCGGTTCAAAAGTTACAGCAATTTGATTTAGGGGGACTTACTTTTTTGTTTTGCAAGCTGCAGGTTATATTAACACCATAAAATGAACATTAAACAGAGTACTTAAAAAATCAGTTTGTGAATCACAGAAAATAATGATTAATGTCCGAGCTCAAATATGCTTTATATATCGACTTCAAAACTATTTATTTTAAGCTACATATCAGCCTATTTAGCAAGATATGCATCTCATCGAACAGGCTATGCAAGCGAGAAGCTCCTGCGAAAATTTTAATATAGTGACATGAAGTCTCTCCTCTTATTTCACCTCTTCTTTTTCCTCCTTTCTATCCCCTTTTTTTCTTTTTTTCTTTTTTTTTGCCCTTCCAAAGGGAGGGGGGGGGGGCTCGGCTCCCCGGATATACCTTTGGATGGAGCTCACTTTTACAGCTTTCTTATGGCGTTCGTTTGATTCCAAGATACTCAAGTACTTCTTACATATATGTCAAACGTACGGCCGACATATGACTCTGTGCACTCCTTTTGTCTAGGGGTTAGTGTTCGGGGGGGGGGGGGGGGGAGAGGGTAATTGTTCCGGTGGTAGTGGTCCTCGGCGGTCATTTTCAGGGGGTAATTCTCTGGAGGGTAGTTGGCCGGGGGTAATTGTCCGGGGGATAGGTGTCCAGGGGTAGTTGTAAGGGGGTAGTTGTCCCTGGGTAATTGTCCTGCGGGTAATTGTCCACAGGGGTAATTGTTCGGGGGGTAATTGTCCTCGGGGGTTATTGTCCGGGGGTAGTTGTCCGGGGTAATTGTCCAGGGGGTAGTTGTCCTGATCCCGATTTTTTAATTCAACTTACCCTACGGCAGCCAATCGGGTCGTATCCTGGATTTTCCTGGTACCCAGGACTGCTAATATTTCCCTCTAACTTAAATCTATAAAGTCGTTTACTTTCTGGACCATGGAATATGAACCGAAATAGGAATCTTGGTTTGATAAAGAGTGAGTTATGTCCATTTTCAGTGGATGGCGGCCATCTAGACGCCATCTTCAAAATATTTTTCCCCCCTTGCGAATTTAGGTAGGTTTTAGTATGTTAATTCTGAGCTCGAAACAGAAACATTTAAAAAATCATAAGTTGGAATTTGTTCCTGGTCAAAAAAACATATTGACCCCATTATTTACAATAAAATGGCCAAGACAAACTATTTGGGTCACTGGCATGATACTTTAGAGCAATATTAACGAACAAAGTCTGAGATAGAATTGCAACTATTTTGATCAATATTTACATGCCATGTCTGAGATAGACATGACTTCTTCCAAGTACATGAATTTCACATTTTATATTTTTTTAGATGGGGTAAGCGAACACTTATTATTGTTCGGACTAAAAACGGTTATAAAAAAATCAACATGTTTTCTTTACACACACACAAAAAAAACTAATCAGAATCAGAAAAATTGATGTTTCATGCTTACAAAAACATAATGTATTACCAAAATTGTGTCAAATATTTGCTGGAAGTTTTATCATGTTCTATCGCGTTCTATTCCCTCACTGTAAATACCACATGCTTACATTTTTAAATCTTTGTATTTTTATATCATGTCCAATTATCCAATTATTATGAACAACTACCGGTTTAATGTTGGAGTTTTTCATTCTCCATTCAGGATTGAAGTAGTCTTTCCCATTTACAAACTTTCTTTGATCCAGGTAATTAACCTTAAGAGCAGTGCGTATATATTTATTTTTAAACAATTGATTGAGCAGAATTTGGTCGTTAATTTTCGGTTTGGCTTGAATAAGATCAATCCATTTTACTACTAAATTGATGGCAGCATTTGTTGCAGAGTAGTAAACAAAACCAGCACAAACGTCATTCCTTTCTTTCTCATACACATCCCTTCCAATATGAATATCATATTCTCCGTAAAAAAACGGCATTGGGTTTTGTAGCCAAACTGTATCTACATCTGAGAAGAGGACATCGATACCCTTTCTTAAGTAAGATAAAACATACATCGGCCGTTTGTTAACCATTTGAATGTACTTCTCGGTACCAAATCTTAAAAATGTTGCAGGTACATTTGTCTCATTTGTCAAGAAGATTTTTAATTTGATATCGCTTCTTTTGGAAAGCTCTTCATATGCTGACTTATCTTCAGCAATTATGTTTACATGATCCGTGATGTTGACTCGTTTTAAGCTCTCAAGCCAGTTTTCTGTGAAGTCCAAGAATGCTGTATTCGTAGTTGCCAATATAATTGCAGACCTGTCGTAGGCTGAAGACGAATTCCTTTTCCTCAGGTCATCTGCACAAATTAAATGATTGCAATGGAATGTTAAACCAATAAAATAATTAAATGAATTCATAATTAAACACGATAAGAATAATACAGCCTCGAGTAAAATAATAAGATATGACGTCAGTCCTATCACTATAAACATACCCGCCGCAGAGCTTACACTGCTTATGGGTGGATAAATGTATGGTAGATGTTGCCTATTGATGCTGGCCTGGTCTCACTTAGTCCTACTGAGACTGATGTTCAAACCATTGCAAATACAATGCTGTGTTCAAGGATGATAATTTGAAAGGTGCCAGGTAAAAATGGCAGAGGTAATAATGGCAGAGGTAAAAAGGACAGAGGTAATAATGGCAGAAGTAACATGGCAGAGGTAAAATGGCAGAGGTAATAATGGCAGAGGTAAAAAATAGGCAGAAGTAACAATGGCAGGGGTAAAAATAATCATAGGTGTTTTTAGGTATCATTCTATTGACCTGTTTCGAATGAGAAGTTCACCCTGACAAATGGTTTACTACAAAAATAGCAGAAAAATGTATCGGTGAACATTTGAGGAAAACCCATTAAAGATTAAGAAAGTTATTATGAATATTGGTTTTTTTATATAGTTACGTCATATACAAGCAGCTGCCCGTATTTTAGGCGCCAAAATGTATGCTTTTATTTTTTTTAAATCAGTTTTTCATGATTCCTAAAATAATCTTTAGGAGCGGATGTGAAATGATTTGTATGTTGATATACTGATGGTACAATAAAAACCAATTCCATTTTATTTAATTGACATTTCATTTATATTTCTTATTTCACCATATATGGGGAAAACAGCTCGCAAATGATTTTACCATTAAAATATAAAATTATAATATTTTTTTTTTTATTTTTGATGGATTCCCTAAAACCCTCACAATATTGGTTTAATTATTTCCTGTTATTTTTAAAGTAAATTTTATGTCAGGCTGAATTTCCCCTTTGATGAATTAAATCCAATATTTGGGATCCAAAGTGTGCTTCAAATTTGAATATCAGAGGGGCAATTTGACGTGAGAAGGCCGTGCATGAAAGTCGAGGAAAAATAAGAAATACCAACTGATGTGTAATCAATTTGGTGCTGATGATCTACAGCATGATTTCAAAATATAAGACTTTTCAATAGTCCAACATTATAATTTTATTTTTTTCTCAAAACATTTCTTATTTAATCTACTGTACATGGAGAGGCTTTTGGATATATTTTTTTTTAATTTGGGGGTAATACTAGTCATTTATACCTCTGTCATTTTACCGCTGTCATTTATATCTCTGCCATTTTTTTCCTCTGCCATCTTTAACCTTTGCCATTTTAACCTTTTCCATTTTTACCTCTGCCATTTTTATCTTTGCCATTTTTACCTTTGCCATTTTTTACACCGAGTCTGGATTCCGAGGTGCATGTTTGAAATGGCTCTGTAAAGCATTAATTGTTTTAAAAAGAAATTAATAGATATTAATATACGCGTTCCGCAAGGTTCGGTCCTCGGACCCCTTCTCTTTATATAATTTATTAATGATCGTCATTTCGTTTCATATCATTTGCATTCAATCATTTTCGCTGATGACACTATTTTCTTAACATCCGGCAACCATAGTAGAGAAATCAGTATAATTCTTGATTCCGAGTCGTCAAATATACATAAGAGGTTCTCGTGCAAGGATTTAATTTGTATTTAATGATTTAATGAATTTTGAAGTAACTCAGACTAAATTTGGGGGTTTAGTAATAGAGGAGACATTAAATGAAAAACAGGGGCCACTGAGCGTTTTTTTTTTTGTAATGGAGGGGTTGAGCTGAATGTGGGAGGGAGTGGACCGGCCAAAAAAAAAAATGAAATTTATATAGACTACAGATTTGTTTCTACATGCTTGCTGAAAGGGGTGATGACTGAAACTTCCTACCAACCCCGCCACCTCTGTACTATTAGATTGAACGATTAAAACGTTTGTGACAACAATGAATTCTAATTATTTTGATTTTTTTATGATTTATTCATCACTTTGTTTTCGGTTGTGAAAATCAAGGAGACAATAGAACAAAACGAAGGAGATACTCGGAACAAAACGAAAGAACAAATAAAAAACACTTATGATTGCGGATGCTATAATTTATTCAAGAAAAAATACTTTCTCCTACTTTCAGTAATTGCTATCATGGCTCTTTTTGAGGGAATAGTAAGATAAAGAAAGAATCGTAGAAAGTGAAAAGTAGAGAGTTGGGAGGTATGATTTCAGACTTACAATTTTAGTCACTTTTATTCGTTTAAATCTTTGAACAAAAATCAGGATATTACAAATCGAATACCGGTGCGCAAACCTCAGGAACAAAATTATTTTATCATTATAATAGCTGCGTGGAAAATCAAATTAAATGAGACATATAATTAATGAAAAAATCTAAAAAAAGAAAATTACTTTTAGTAAAAGATTGAGGCCTCTGTCTTGCCATAACCCTAAGCCCCGAGTTTACAAAAAAACATTTTAGTCGCGCATTTTTATACGATGATGATGATGTTCATCATCATCATATTGTCTTTTGCAAAAGATATCTACCCACGTTATCAAAATACAAAATGGAGGATGATATAGAATTTATTGTAAAATGACAGAAGGAAGACGATACAGATATAATTTAAATGAGAAGAACACAGAGAAAAAAAATGTAGAAGGGAGGGGATATAGAAAGACGATAGATAATAGGGAATGAAAGCGGTAGATAATACATTCAGTTACAGGTTACAAACCAAAGAAAGGGAAAACAAGGAAATCCCTAATTGGTACCGTTTTATAAATACATTATACATGTACATTTTATATTGACAAATGCGAAATAATTTAAACAAATTTACCATCCGCCAGTCAAATAGAAGGATTTCAGTAGCTTTCAAGTGTTATTGAAAATTTGTAAACAAAAAGTACGGGTCCCTGGTAAAATTTTGACCCCCCCCCCCCGCTTTCTCTCGTGCTCTCATCCGATATTGCTCTTATTTTTGTCTTCTATTTCAAAGGAAACAAACAGAAAATAAAGGAATTCAGAACACCGTTTATCCTCTGCTCTTTTGAAAATGAAAACGTCCATGCAGTTCTTGGTCTCGGCACTCCCCAAACAAGAGAAAGTCATGGCGTACGCTCAAACAAATTCCATATAAAAAGAGCAGGGGACAATTAGCCAACGCCCTGAATAAAAGGAAGATTAGTGTATTTCGTCAGGATGACCTACTGAATGATTTTCGTATTTAGCAATACAAAAAGCTCTTAGGAATACTGCTTTTCATGTTACGACAGTAACATTAAAAAAAGTAAATGTTTACTCATTTATTGACAAAACATGCAGGCGCTTAAGACATGGCAAGAACATTTTCTTCTTGAGCATGACAGTGCTTTCTTCACAAAAATACAATTTCCCCTGGGTGATGATACACATAGGGGTGGAAGAAGATGCAAGTGAGATTTAAAAAAAAGAATAGAAAATGCAAATCGAGATACATGTATAGGAGAATGATAAAACGACAGAAAGGATGGGAGGGAAAAAGAGGAAATAGACCAAATAAGTATAGTGTAAACTATAATGTGCGCTTGTGCTATGGCATGAACATTTACTTATAAAGAATTATAGAATACTTGTCCCTCAACTCAATTTGTAATTCACACCATTTTATAGAATGAATTTGTTATGTCAAGATTTAGAAGATCTTCATCTCATTCTTTCTCTCCCATTATATTTTTGCACTGAAAGTTCGACAAAAGTATAATACGTTCAAATGCTAAAACTAACAATAAATTTACGTTGAGGCATACATCTAAAAAAAAAAACACGTTTGTCTGACGTGTCTCGAGAAACCTCTCTCAATCTTACACCTAGCCCCCCAAAAAAATGTTATTATTTTTGGGCCAGTTTCTTTCTTCTTTTCATTTTTTTTGTCTTTTTGTTTTTTCTGGCGAACAGCGTGGCAGAAAAGGGTCCATATAAAGAAAAAAAAAAGACAGGTTGACCTTATATATTTTTTTACGCCAAACATTCTATTAGGCGCTTACCCCAGTGAGCATCAACACCTTAATATTTGAAAAAAAGATATATAAATAACAGGGGCCGCTGAGCATTTTTGATAATAGAGGGGTTGAGCTGAATGTGGGAGGGAATGATCCGGCCCCTAAAAATCACAAATTTGCTGAATGGAGGGGAGGGGGGGGGGGGATGGACTGACGCCTCCTACCGTCTCCAACTCATCTGTATTTAATTGAAGGATTAAAATGAAACTGGATAAAAATCTTTTTTGGTTTACTTATTACTTTTGTTTTTTGGTTGTGAAAAAATCCAGAACGGTTAAAAAATGAATAAAAAGAAAGAACAAAATAAAACACTTTTAATTTAGATGCTACAATTTCAATAGATATATATAATCTAATTTCTCTCATTGCGACGAACAGTAATTGGTAGCATTATTATTTTGGAGGGAAAAAAGAGATGAAAGATGAAAGAGAGAAAAATGAAACGTATAACATGAAAGGGAGAGCGTTGGAAGGTATGATTTCAGATCCACTATTTCAGTCACATTTACCCCCTTCGCTCTTTGAATTTGCAACAGGAAAACAAATCGAATACTGGTATGCAATCTTCAGGAACAAAATTATTTTTTATTACAAACTATAATTCATGAAAATAAGAAAGCAAAGGCGATAGTAGTAAAGGTACGCGTGTACTACCATAATTTTCTTTTGTTCTAAACAATAGTATTACTTATATTGATATATGAATCGATAATCATCAAAATATGAATCGATAAGTATGAAATCATAAAAATATGGATCGAACCCATAAAAATATGAATCGATAAGTATGAAATCATAAAAATATGAATCGATAAGTATGAAATCATAAAAATATGAATCGATAAGTATGAAATCATAAAAATATGAATCGATAAGTATAAAAAATAATGAAAATATGAATCGATAAGTATGAAATTAGAAAAATATGAATCGATAAGTATGGAATTATGGATTAACGTTAAAACAATAGGAATTATACCTTAAAACAATAGACAAATATTAGTCTTAAAACAATAGGAATATGGAATTAAATGACGTCATAGATTCCAGAAACATCGAAAACAAATGACGTCATAGAAAATTGCACAACACCCGTGACGTCATATCTATAGTCAAAACAAGAAGAAAGTAAAGAAATATAATTCAAGTCCTGACAATATTTGTAGGACGTCATCGAAAGTGAACAACAAATGACGTCATAGGGAATTCCCCGTGACATCATATTCGTAAATAACCATTAAAAACAAGAAGAAAGTAAAGATAAACCAACGTTGATGTTACGTTGCTCTTCCCAAACAGGTCTGGACAATGTAAAAATAGAACTAAATATAGAAAATGACATCTTTATTGAGGGGCCGGAAAAGTATAAAAATAGGGGGAGGCATCTAATTTTCATCGACATCTCGACAAGCCATCAACCATGTACAGCTTTTTCAATTTTGCACGACTAAATCATACATCATCGACAAGCGACAGCAATTGTGAAAAAAATTAACGTGGATTTGTTTTCGTATTCGGAACCTTTACCAGCTACCACCTCTCTTGAAACAGACAAAGGCAGTGATACGCTTACTTCTGAGAAAACCAAGGAAATTAGGACACCAGAAGACAATACGAATGGTAAGCATGGCAAACAAAATGCGTTGAACGGTATGAATATTTGTAAATTCAACATTGGAGATGATAAGAGGCCAAAATACGTGACAGTCCGACAGTTTCAAGGGAAAGTGTGTATCGACATTCGTGAGTTTTATGGCTCAGATGGTCTTCATTTTCCCACAAAGAAAGGTATAACACTATCGGCAAGCAATTTCAAATCGCTTCTTAATGTTACAAAGAAGATCAATGCAGGCATCTATCAGGCTAATCAACGTATAAAAAAACGTCAATAGAGGGATACGTTACACAACAAAATCATTATTTTTGGAGATGAATTTAGGAAGTGAAAACAGATTACACCAAAGCTTTGAAGAAAAAGAAATGACTGTAGACCTTTGTGAGAGCCAATCTGCCTTGTTCCCCGCGGCCGTCACATGGCAAAACAATGTATCTGAAAATTTTGACTTTTTCAGGTTTTGACATTGGGGGGGGGGGGGGGGGGGTTCAGGGAGCTCTTTTCATTTATCTTACTCTCATAATTACAGGTATTTTCATTTTCAAGATAGCATGGGCTATCTAGTACTTTTTTCAAATTTGCCAACTCGTTTGATGGTACAAGGATGTATCTTACAGATACACTCCAAAAATGCCGCAGTAGAGCGCAATGTTTTTCGGTAAAAAGGTGTATCTGTTAGTTCCACTTTTCTGCCATCAAATGAGTGAGCGCACCCAGCTTCGTGAAATATGGCAAAAGGGTGCATCTGCAACATACATCTTTTTACCATAATCGGTGAGCCACGAACTTCATAGACTAGTTTATGGCAAAATAGTGTATCTGCAACATACATCTTTTTCCACAAATTGTGCGCCACGAAAGTCAGAGACTAGTTTATGGCAAAATAGTGTATCTGCAACATACATCTTTTTCCACAAATTGTGCGCCCCGAAAGTCAGAGACTAGTTTATGGTAAAAGAGTGCAGGCGCGGATCCATGGGGGGCCGAGGGGGCCTTGCCCCCCCCCCCCCCTTCGGCAAAAAAAAAGAGAGAGGGAAAGAAAGAGAAAAAGAGGGGAAGAGGGGAAAAAAGGAGAAAGGAAGAAAAGAAGAGAGGTAAAGGAGGGAAAGAATAAAGGAAAAAGAGAGGGAAAGGAAAAGGAAAAAAAGAGAGAGGGAAAGAGGGGAAAGGAAGAGAAGAAAAAGAGAGAGAGGAAAAAGAGGAAAGAAAAGGAGGAAGAGAAGAAAAGAAAGGGGGAGGGAGAGGGAGGAAAGAAGAGAAGAAAAAAGAGAGGGGAAAGAAAAGAAGAAGGGAAAGAAAAAAGATGGGAAAGAAAGAGAAAAAAGAGGAAGAGGGGAAGGAAGAGAAAAAAAGGGAGGGGAGGGAGAAGAAAAAAAGAGGAAGAGGGGGGAAGAGAGAGGAAAAGGAGAAAAAAGGAAAAAGAGGAAGAGGGAAGAAAGAAGAGGAAAAAAGAGAGAGAAGAAAAAGGGAGGGGGAGAGGGGAAAAAAGGAAGAGGGGAAAGAAAAGGAGAGTGAGGAGGAGGGAGGAAAGAAGAGAAGAAAAAAGAAAGAGAATGAGGGGGAAAGAAGAGAAGAAAAGGGGAGAGGAAGTGATGATCGTCCTACATGTAGGAGCGCCGAATTGATATTCGAACTAGGGGCGCCAAATTGATGTTGGACCTTCATGTAGGGGCGCCGAATTGATATTCGAACTTGGAGGGCGCCGAAATGATGTTCGAGGGTTGTTAAAATTATGTTCGAACTGGGGGCGCCAAATTATTACTCGATCTGGGGAGGGGGGCCGAATCGATTTTCGAGCTAGGGGGCGCCTATGATACTCAAACTAGGGGGGCGCCGAATTTATGTTCGAACTAGGGGGCGCAAAATTGATACTCGAGCTAGGGGAGGGGATGATACTCGAACTAGGGAAGGCAAATTGAGTTTGAAGGGATGCCAAAATTATGTTCGAAGGGGGGGGGCAAATTGATGATCGACCTACATGTAGGGCCGCCGAACTGATATTAGAACTGCCGCCTTGTTGTTGGCTCATTGTTCCATATATTGAAAGTTTGAAATGCCTTGGCCTTGAGGTTTTTGGGCATGGCATTGGAGATTTAAGCCTAAGTCTTGGGTATTAAAGCCTTGGCCTTGGAGGTTTGAGCCTTGACTACAATACTGATGGATATATTGATAAATATTATTTACAGAAATTTTGAAGTTTAATTGCACACACTAAGAAATAAATGTTCAAAATTGAACCCCGAAAGGTTGATGCAAAATCAGCACCCTATGGGATTTAAAAATTGAAATCCTAGGGGTGCAATTTTGAACCCGCAGGGTGCAAAAATGAACCCCAACCGCAGGGTTCAATTTTTGAACCCATAGGGTGCTGATTTTGCATGAACCTTTCGGGGTTCAATTTTGAACCTTTATTTCTTAGTGTGCAATATGTAAAAGAATAAATGATACTTTCATTGTTTTTTTAGCCTTTTAGCCCCCCCCCCCTGTAGATAAATCGCGATAACTTTTTTGAACATGAAGCGTTCGCACTGCCATTTCATGCCTTTTTTCTCTTGAGGTTTGCGCAACTTTGAATACCAAATTTGTATACCCCCATGTCGCGGTTGCGGAGTTACGTAACATTTTCGTTTATGTCACGTAAGAAATTGAAATTTGTATTCGTTTGTGTGTAAAGTGTATGGTATTTGAATGAATGTTATACACATTGTTTTCTAACTGCATTTTTATTTGTTTCTTTCTATATTATGTCACTTGTGAATTCAAGTAGCAGTCCTAGGATATGAAAATAATGAAAAACATTGCATAAAAAATAAAGAAATACATGAGAAATGAAAAATAGAAATAAATAAGATATTAAAATAAAAGAAAAACATAAGAAAAGTAGTGCAAAATACCAGAATCGCTTGCACAACTATATTTTTGGGTGCAGGAAACACTGAATAGACAAGTAATGTCACACTTTAGTTGATTATGCTATCATTGATATTCAATAAGTTATATATTACACAAACCCAGAATATATATAGAATACTCAAGAATTTGCAAACAGGAATTTATGGACCGCAATAGGTACCAAAATATGAAAAATTCAATTTTTTGATAAAAATTTGCATATTCGCATAATTAATTATGAATATAATTTGCATAAATTATGTGATATCTCCTATGCTTTGTTTTCACCAGCTAGTGTACATGTAACACATCACTTGTGTATCTTCCAAGATTGCTTTGTCTCATTGCAAGAGAGTGTAATGCAATAAAACATGCCAATTATTGTATTTCTCTACATAACGCATGCGGAGTACTTATTTGCATATTTAGTAATTACTAATTTGCATAAGCATATCTAATAATTCAAGCATGAAACAACAGTATTCCATGATAAACAACCTCTTCTTACAGCTGAAAACCTTGAAACGGGAATTTATGGACCGCAATAGGTACCAAAGTATGAAAAATTCAATTTTTTTTTAATAAAAATTTGCATATTCGCATAATAAATTATGCATATATTAAAAAATCAGTATTTTGACTATGTTTCCTTTTAGAGGACATGACAAAGGATGTGTGTGCCAAATTTGGTTGCGATCGGACGACCAACGGCCGAGATCTTAGGGGGGGGGGGGGGCCAAAAAGGCCCCCCCCAGTTTTTCTAGCCTCCAAAATAGCCCAGTCTTTTTAGGGTTAACTTATACAACGCTATTGTCATCAATGGCATGCCGAAGGTGAATACAAGGATAAAAGTGAGCTTATAACCATCTGGAAACTACTGGGAGAGACCATCTGTCTTATTCCACGTCTAAATCGATACTACCAACATCATCTGTTACAAAAATAGTAATCTTCCGATGGTTTTAACTTATACAACGCTATTTTCATCAATGACATGCCGAAGGTGAATACATGGGTAAACGTGAGGTTTATAACCATCTGGACACCCTTAGGAGATAACATCGGCTTTGATCTCCCTCCAAGAAAATTGAAAAAGAATATCAGGGACGTTACAATATAAAATGATCAAACGGATCGATGCGTTCATCTTAGACCCTTGGACAATACAGACACCAGGGGAGTGTGGAACAACTGGAAACCCTTTCATCTAACGGTAAGCCGCTTTGTGTGTATTAAACAAGATTTTCCTATTCATATCAATAGGATCAGAATGAACTCGACCATGGTACATTTACAACCGCGTGTACAGCCAAGTTTACTTGGATGTTTGCAACTTTTAGATTTACCATTCGTAAAGAATATCTTCACGGAATCACCATGGCTTCCAACAACAACGAAAAAAATGAAATTATCAACGATGGCATGGGGATTTCTCCACGATTTTATCGGCCTGGAGATGCACCGACAGAACTCCATCGTATTATCCTTTCTGAGAAGAGAGGAATGTGTGTATTTAGCCTCCTTTTATTTCGGGGGTTTATGTTTGCTCATTTTAGACAATTTCATCGGATTGGTGAACAAATTGTCCACCATGGCAATTCTATAATATTAATATTAATATGTGGCTGCCGGTGTTTGAGGAGAAAATAGACATAGCGACGACGGATCCAAACTAGCACCCTAATCTAATGATCGGAGGTTGTTTTCTCAAATACCCCAGAACATTTTTAACGAAAGATAAAGTAGTTACTTTACGTTGTTACGTCATGAAATACAATGGAAATGCATTTTTCAACATACGTCGATGTTGTCATAGGTTCGACACTAGGGTGTTTCGATTTAAGGCTGACGGGGTGATGTTGTATTTGGATGCATTCTATAAATTGACGGCAGTGCAAACTGAATTGGGATGTAAACTAACTGACAATGAACATTATGATACAACACAACCAAGAAATAAATAAGAACTTAAAATAAAAGAAAAACATAAGAAAAGTAGTGCAAAATACCAGAATCGCTCGCACAACTATATTTTTGGGTGCAGGAAACACTGAATAGACAAGTAATGTCACACTTTAGTTGATTATGCTATCATTGATATTGAATAAGTTATATATTACACAAACCCAGAATATATATAGAATACTCAAGAATTTGCAAGCAGGAAATTATGGACCGCAATAGGTACCAAAATATGAAAAATTCAATTTTTTGATAAAAATTTGCATATTCGCATAATTAATTATGAATATAATTTGCATAAATTATGTGATATCTCCTATGCTTTGTTTTCACCAGCTAGTGTACATGTAACACATCACTTGTGTATCTTCCAAGATTGCTTTGTCTCATTGCAAGAGAGTGTAATGCAATAAAACATACCAATTATTGTATTTCTCTACATAACGCATGCGGAGTACTTATTTGCATATTTAGTAATTACTAATTTGCATAAGCATATCTAATAATTCAAGCATGAAACAACACAATTCCATGATAAACAACCTCTTCTTACAGCTGAAAACCTTGAAACGGGAATTTATGGACCGCAATAGGTACCAAAGTATGAAAAATTCAATTTTTTATAAAAATTTGCATATTCGCATAATCAATTATGCATATATTAAAAAATACAATGAATATCAGCATTTTGACAATGTTTCCTTTTAGAGGACATGACAAAGGATGTGTGTGCCAAATTTGGTTGCGATCGGACGACCAACGGCCGAGATCTTAGGGGGGGGCCAAAAAGGCCCCCCCCCAGTTTTTCTAGCCTCCAAAATAGCCCAGTCTTTTTAGGGTTAACTTATACAACGCTATTGTCATCAATGGCATGCCGAAGGTGAATACAAGGATAAAAGTGAGCTTATAACCATCTGGACACTACTGGGAGAGACCATCTGTCTTGTTCCACGTCTAAATCGATGCTCCCAACGTCATCTGTTACAAAAATAGTAATCTTCCGATG
Source organism: Lytechinus variegatus (assembly GCF_018143015.1). Lineage (NCBI taxonomy): Eukaryota > Metazoa > Echinodermata > Echinoidea > Temnopleuroida > Toxopneustidae > Lytechinus > Lytechinus variegatus. Next base: position 3,582,449 of record NC_054740.1, on the reverse strand, counting down.
GTTTTAACTTATACAACGCTATTTTCATCAATGACATGCCGAAGGTGAATACATGGGTAAACGTGAGGTTTATAACCATCTGGACACCCTTAGGAGATAACATCGGCTTTGATCTTCCCTCCAAGAAAATTGAAGAAAGAATATCAGGGACGTTACAATATAAAATGATCAAACGGATCGATGCGTTCATCTTAGACCCTTGGACAATACAGACACCAAGGGGAGTGTGGGACAACTGGAAACCCTTTCATCTAACGGTAAACCGCTTTGTGTGTATTAAACAAGATTTTCCTATTCATATCAATAGGATCAGAATGAACTCGACCATGGTACATATACAACCACGTGTACAGCCAAGTTTACTTGGATGTTTGCAACTTTTAGATTAACCATTCGTAAAGAATATCTTCACGGAATCACCATGGCTTCCAACAACAACGAAAAAAATGAAATTATCAACGATGGCATGGGGATTTCTCCACGATTTTATCGGCCTCGAGATGCACCGACAGAACTCCATCGTATTATCCTTTCTGAGAAGAGAGGAATGTGTGTATTTAGCCCCCTTTTATTTCGGGGGTTTGTGTTTGCTCATTTTAGACAATTTCATCGGATTGGTGAACAAATTGTCCACCATGGCAATTCTATAATATTAATATTAATATGTGGCTGCCGGTGTTTGAGGAGAAAATAGACATAGCGACGACGGATCCAAACTAGCACCCTAATCTAATGATCGGAGGTTGTTTTCTCAAATACCCCAGAACATTTTTAACGAAAGATAAAGTAGTTACTTTACGTTGTTACGTCATGAAATACAATGGAAATGCATTTTTCAACATACGTCGATGTTGTCATAGGTTCGACACTAGGGTGTTTCGATTTACGGCTGACGGGGTGATGTTGTATTTGGATGCATTCTATAAATTGACGGCAGTGCAAACTGAATTGGGATGTAAAATAACTGACAATCAACATTATGATACAACACAACCAAGAAATAAATAAGAACTTAAAATAAAAGAAAAACATAAGAAAAGTAGTGCAAAATACCAGAATCGCTTGCACAACTATATTTTTGGGTGCAGGAAACACTGAATAGACAAGTAATGTCACACTTTAGTTGATTATGCTATCATTGATATTCAATAAGTTATATATTACACAAACCCAGAATATATATAGAATACTCAAGAATTTGCAAGCAGGAATTTATGGACCGTAATAGGTACCAAAATATGAAAAATTCAATTTTTTGATAAAAATTTGCATATTCGCATAATTAATTATGAATATAATTTGCATAAATTATGTGATATCTCCTATGCTTTGTTTTCACCAGCTAGTGTACATGTAACACATCACTTGTGTATCTTCCAAGATTGCTTTGTCTCATTGCAAGAGAGTGTAATGCAATAAAACATACCAATTATTGTATTTCTCTACATAACGCATGCGGAGTACTTATTTGCATATTTAGTAATTACTAATTTGCATAAGCATATCTAATAATTCAAGCATGAAACAACAGTATTCTATGATAAACAACCTCTTCTTACAGCTGAAAACCTTGAAACGGGAATTTATAGACCGCAATAGGTACCAAAGTATGAAAAATTCAATTTTTTATAAAAATTTGCATATTCGCATAATCAATTATGCATATATTAAAAAATACAATGAATGTCAGCATTTTGACAATGTTTCCTTTTAGAGGACATGACAAAGGATGTGTGTGCCAAATTTGGTTGCGATCGGACGACCAACGGCCGAGATCTTAGGGGGGGGGGCCCAAAAAGGCCCCCCCCCCCCAGTTTTTCTAGCCTCCAAAATAGCCCAGTCTTTTTAGGGTTAACTTATACAACGCTATTGTCATCAATGGCATGCCGAAGGTGAATACAAGGATAAAAGTGAGCTTATAACCATCTGGACACTACTGGGAGAGACCATCTGTCTTGTTCCACGTCTAAATCGATGCTCCCAACGTCATCTGTTACAAAAATAGTAATCTTCCGATGGTTTTAACTTATACAACGCTATTTTCATCAATGACATGCCGAAGGTGAATACATGGGTAAACGTGAGGTTTATAACCATCTGGACACCCTTAGGAGATAACATCGGCTTTGATCTTCCCTCCAAGAAAATTGAAAAAGAATATCAGGGACGTTACAATATAAAATGATCAAACGGATCGATGCGTTCATCTTAGACCCTTGGACAATACAGACACCAGGGGAGTGTGGAACAACTGGAAACCCTTTCATCTAACGGTAAGCCGCTTTGTGTGTATTAAACAAGATTTTCCTATTCATATCAATAGGATCAGAATGAACTCGACCATGGTACATATACAACCACGTGTACAGCCAAGTTTACTTGGATGTTTGCAACTTTTAGATTAACCATTCGTAAAGAATATCTTCACGGAATCACCATGGCTTCCAACAACAAAGAAAAAAATGAAATTATCAACGATGGCATGGGGATTTCTCCACGATTTTATCGGCCTGGAGATGCACCGACAGAACTCCATCGTATTATCCTTTCTGAGAAGAGAGGAATGTGTGTATTTAGCCTCCTTTTATTTCGGGGGTTTGTGTTTGCTCATTTTAGACAATTTCATCGGATTGGTGAACAAATTGTCCACCATGGCAATTCTATAATATTAATATTAATATGTGGCTGCCAGTGTTTGAGGAGAAAATAGACATAGCGACGACGGATCCAAACTGGCACCCTAATCTAATGATCGGAGGTTGTTTTCTCAAATACCCCAGAACATTTTTAACGAAAGATAAAGTAGTTACTTTACGTTGTTACGTCATGAAATACAATGGAAATGCATTTTTCAACATACGTCGATGTTGTCATAGGTTCGACACTAGGGTGTTTCGATTTACGGCTGACGGGGTGATGTTGGATTTGGATGCATTCTATAAATTGACGGCAGTGCAAACTGAATTGGGATGTAAAATAACTGACAATGAACATTATGATACAACACAACCACATCATGTCAGAGTGGAAAAATGGAACATGGCCTTTTACGAACTGATGCTCGTTCAGAAAGGACTTATGGATGGACAACTGGCTACAGGCAAGCGGTACACCGATCCATTTTGCCGCGAAATATTCGCAAAGCGGTGTCACCAAGAGGTACTTGAAAACAAAAGCCGAGATGAAGCCTTATGGCAAGACAATACATTTCATGAAAACCTTGAACGCCTTATAATGTACAATGACAACCGAGACAGCGATCCAGAAGATCAAGTTCGTCGGAAGCTCTTTATAATGAGACCCTTAAGAGGATCAATTTGTTGGAGAATGCTGGCTATCACGTACACGTCATTTGGGAACATGAGTGGGATTTGTGGAGGGAAAATCCATCCATATTAGCACAAATACGACATGTGAGGGAGCACTTCAAAAATCCAATCAATCCCAGAGATTCCTTTTTTTGGTGGTAGAACGGATGGTTGCAGCCTCTACCGTCAAGGGGAAGGAGATGAAAAAATCCTTTACTATGACTTTACTAGTTTATACCCTTATATTAATAAATTTGGAAAGTATCCCCTCGGACATCCTAGAATCATCCATACCAACTTTCCTCCATTTGACCGTATATTCGGTCTTATTCAATGCGAAATAATTTCCCCAAGGATCTATTTCATCCCGTCCTACCCTATCGATCAAAGGGGAAGCTTACCTTCCCACTTTGTAGTGCATGCGCCGAAGCATTAAATCAGGGTGCCTGTACCCACACGGACAAAGAGCGGGCATTGAAAGGGGTGTGGGTATCTGAGGAGATTAAAATGGCGGTAGAGAAAGGGTACCGTTATCCTGAAATGACCGAAGTCTTGCATTTGATAGATATACGCAATACAATGCCGATACAAGAACGGGGGGTCTTTTCACTAAATACATCGACGCCTTCGTTAAGATAAAGCAGGAGTCATCGGGTTATCCTTCTCACGTGGAGACCGTCGAAGAACGACAAAGATACATCGATGATTATTTTCACCACGAAGGAATTCTTCTCGATGATTCCAAAATTGCCAAAAATCCTGGCCTCAGAGCTATTTCCAAAATGATAGTGAACTGTCTTTGGTGTAAAATGGCGGAGAGGCAGAATCTGAAAAAAAAATACATGAAAACAACTGCGGAAATGTTGAACTATTTCAACGATGATTCCTATGAAGTGAAGGACTTGCTAATTCTTAACGAAAGCATGATCGAATTACAATATGCACATGACGAAGGATTTGTCGATGACAATGCAAAAGCAAATATAAACATCGCTAGTTTTACAACGGCATTGGCAAGACTCAAGTTGTATTCCGTGCTTGACCAATTGAAAGAAAGAGTCATTTACCATGATACAGACAGCGTTGTCTTTGTTACAGATCCCTCGCACAAACACGAGGATCCTAAGACGGGTGTATTTTGGGGAGAATTAACCGATGAATTAAATGACGGAGAATACTTTGAACCATGGTTGTGCGGTGGTCCCAAAAACTACAGTTACCGTACCAACAAGGGTAACACTGTCTGTAAGGTGAGGGGATTTACATTAAACGATGCAAATTCGCTCGTGATAAATCACGAATCGCTCCGTGAACTAATTCAGACGGACGATGGGAGCAAACGAACCATTCACGAACAGAGAATAGAAATAAATGTCAAAACAAAGACTGCAGTAAATCTCTAAATGCAGAAAAAAAACCCCACAATTGTTTAGAATTTTGGAGTTACATTCGATTTAATTTCATATTATCCTATCATAATTTGAGCAAATTTTGAAAATTGAGGCACAGGAAATATTATTTTTTGGCATGATAAATCGGTGCGTAGCTTTAAAACCCCTTCTACATCGGGCGGCGAATTTAAGAGGTAGGATGGGGGGTCGGGTGTCCGGACACTTTATAATTTTGAAGCCTTCTTTTTTGTCTTTGGATTACACTAAAAATATGAATTCAATAGATGTAATCATCTTCTATTTTGCTCTCAACAATATTTCCTAACATTTTGTACTAAAAATTTATGAAACTTCACTTGTAAATTTTTCAAAATGACTTTCTAAAATTGATCGTCCGTACACACAACCTGTCCGGACACACAACAACTTGGTATATTCGGAAAACACGACGGGATTTTCGTATTAGTGAGTTTTGTGATATTTTCTTTTTGGTTAAGGATCTTTAGAATATTTGCCACAATTTAGTAAAAGATGATTTGTTCAAATATAAAAATTGGCATATTATACATCGCTTGTAAACAAAGTGCGTAGCTTTAGGTCCCCCCCATCATAGATCTAGATCTAGTTTAGGGTCTACTCTAACGTTTAAGACTCTAGATCTAGAATATACTCCAGATGATCTAGATCTAGATTTTACTTAGGGCTTAGGCCAGACCTAGAAATCAATCTAATACAGGAGAGCTGCTAAGTATAGGTTTAGGCCTATCCTAGGCTAGCCCAAACATATATAGCCTTGGCCGAACTAGATCTAGGCCTGTGTTGCATTGCATTATGGTACTCTGTGTGTACATACGTCTGTGCCCACCGGGTGTGTTTGTGCATTATGTTTGTGTTATCGGCCTATAGCCGAGATCTACAGTATCTGTGAGCTACAAAAGACCCTGTCCAAACTTTATCTCACTGTCTAATTTAGCTGTTGTTAGGGCCTAGTATTAAAATTCATGATCCTCATCAAATTGTTATAGGCATAAAACTGGCCTTTTCTCACATATTCAATGAATAAACATGTTGATCCATAGCTATTCATCTTTCTCATTCTTTTTTGTTTGAAATTAATGTCATTTTTCTCCTTAACCTTCATTTTAAATGATATTTTTTGGAGTATTTTCAGTTTTTGCCCGAGTTTTAGTCCCTTCTCTATGAAACCAGCACTGTAGATCTACGTGCGGATGTGTGTTTGTCGATGCATGTGCTCAAAATGATAAAGTTGCTGCTTCTCTGTTATTTCTTGGCCAATTTTTAGTCTTATTGTTTATCAGATAGGGCATGGTGGGCTGGGCTTCAAAACTTCTAAAACTACACATAATTGTGAAATTCGTTAATTATGCATGCAAATTTATAAAAAATGAATGAAGAATGCTATACTACTCTATTTTATTTAACACTGGATTTCAATTCTAATTGTTTTATTAGAAAGAGAATCTAGGCATAGTGTGGCAGGACCAAAGTCCAATTGAAACAAGTTCAATTGGTTTCAACCGGAATATAACAATTTCCAGTTGAAACGAGTTTGATACCTGAAAATCCTAACTGGAACCAGTTGGGTAACGTGAAACAAAAAAATACACGGGGCTCCGGGCGATTTTACACCCGAAATGCTCAAAAGAGCCCTGGAAAATAAAAAAATATCCCCGAAAATCCCTTTACACAGCAATGTTAAAGCTCATCCAAAATTGCTGATTAAGGCAGTAGGTTGTGAAAAGTAGCCCCCGAAAATAAAAAAAAATATATTTTTTTTTGCCTGACTGGAAATGATTTCTACATGTAACTGGAACCATATTGCTCTTTCCCTTTCAAATTGTAAATAAGTGTATACTAGTAACATTTTATCATTCATTCCAGATTAAGCAGGACTTCAGGGCCCTGTTGCATAAAAATTTATGTCATAATGACATAAATTTCGATCATGACATAAAATCATGCATAGCTTATGCCGTTGACATAAATTTCGTTGCATAAAAATATTTATGTATTGTTTTAGCTTATGACGCGATTTAATCATCATTACATAAACTGAATAGTCATGAACGAGCCTGTTGACATAAACTTGGCATAAGTTGTCATTTTTCAGCCGCAGGAAGCTCTTGCGAAAAAGGGTCTTCGGCTTTCTATTTAGACGGGATAGAGGCCTATTTTGGTATGTATCAAATTTCCATTGTTGTATATCGTAGATAATAGATATATCTCACGTTCTGACCAAAATTAAAAGTTTCTAAGTATGAGGAGATGTTTTAAATAAATCATTATCGCCGTCAATTTTATGTAATGATTGCTCGGATACTCTACGGCTGCTCTTAGCCGTACAACGCCGGCAGTGCTAGCCGGAGGTTCCGGCGTCTGACAAAGACAAATAATGCATGGAATCAACAACAACAGAACAGTGTTAAATAATCTTCACGACATTGAACATTGATTTTAAGGTTCGGCGGCGGATAAACACAAATAATTCATGGGATGAACACTGACAGAAAACAGTTTTAATTAATCTTCACAACATTTTATTGGACATTTTCATTCATTGATTTGAAATTAAAGGTTTTTTAAGAGCATCACTGTTCTTCCTGGAAAGATCTAGGCCCTATGTTAACATTACTCGTTAGGCCTAGTCTAACGTTAGACTTAGAGCCGAACTGTCTAAGATTAGACTAGAAGTCTAGACTAGACACTCTAGAGTCTATACAAAACAGCTCTGTCACTCACCGTGAGGGCCTAGACCAGGCCTAAATAATTAGTTGTGCTGAGCCTATGTTCGGAGATTAAAAAAAAAACCTTAAAATAATTTAGGCATGTCACTGTCAGTGTCAATGCAGGGCCAGGCCCTAGCAAGTAAAAGCTTGGCCCCTTTATTAAGTGCTAGTCTAGATCTAGATTGGCGCAGATAATCTACCAGATTGAAGAGCGCCAACTCAACTCCAACACCAACCAACCTAGATCTATTGTATAGTTTTCTATCTATGACTAGATCAAGTCTAGAGTCTAATTTAGACTTACTCTAGCTCTAAAAAATCTAAGTTTAACTTGTCTTAGTTACTTAGGTGAGCTGAGCTGGCCCTACAATTTAGTCTAGACTCTAGTCTAGGCCTACCCTGGTTTGGGCCTTGGTCCTGGCCAGTGAATGAGGTAGTGAAGCCCTGCCCCTGGACTGAGTCTGGCTGGGGCTCCTTCCATTCATATTTTTATTAATAGATCAAAATCGAGACCTAATCTAGTTTAGCAATACAAGAGATCTAGAATAGATCTAGCTCAGGGCCCCAAAATTGTGTTTACATCATTAGTAAACTAATCATTTGTGGGGCCTATATATCATTTATATGAAACAAGTAACATTATAGATCTACTAGAACTACAAAAGTTACTTTAGATCTATTCTATGTCTAATCTTTAGCCTGACTTTTTAACTCTGACATCAAAATTCAAATACAATCTAGTATATGTGTAGGTTGTAACTTAGACCTTTGGGAGACGAGTCCTCCGCTGCCGACGCTACGGTGATGGAGCCCCCTGGGTTTATGATAGAGCTATGGAATAGGGTGTCTAGCTCTAATATGATATTAGTTTCTAGTGCCAGGAGTAGAGGCCTAGATGATTTATTAGTTGGTAGATGTGCACTTCAATAACATGTGTAGAGTATAAGACCCTAGCAGCAAGGGGGGAGGGGTTCCCTCTTCATTCAGAAAAAACAACAAAGTGATTGGTGTGTAATAAAGGTGATAAAATAATTTAGAAATTCCTGGGTCACCCCCTGTGTTAATGAAGAATGGAGACTACTGAACAGGAAGGTAAAGAAGGGGGGGGGGGGACAAATTTCACACTGAACTAATTAAGTTAAACACTGAATTGAAAAGACATGTAACTTCACGAAAAACTGATGACTATGTTGTATGTTAATATCTAATAAAGATATTAATGTACATCTATGATGGATTAATTTCTATTAATTTTCAAATCAGTGCACAAATAATATGCTTGGAGAAAAGGCATTTCAATTACTGGTAACTACAGGATTTGGTTTCTGATCTGTGAATAAAAATAACCATGACAAATTAAATTCTCTTGATGACTGTTATTAAGAACTCCTCATAGTATATTCTATTCCTTTTACCTATTTACTGTAAAGAGAATTTCTTTTAGATCAGTTACTAAAGGGGTGATTTTTTAGAAAACAAAAACTGGCAATTTGAAGTAAAGAAAATCCCTAATTGTATGAATAATAGAATTATAGGGCCTACAATTACTTATCAAAACCTATCTTCACTAGTAGTATTCATACATTGAGTGTGTAAATCATTTTTCTAACATAAAAAAATGAAGCCTAAATGAATCACTTGTACTTTCCTTAGTAAGTGATAAAAGGTGCAAAAAAAGTGGCCTTGTTTTTGTTTGCACCCATAAAGTTCGTTTGCCCAATAAAAGGGGCAACATTCAACCTTTTAAGGTGCATAATACTTAAAGATTAAAGATGTTCAAATTTTTAACCTCAATTATATGGTTCAAATCTGCGCCCTATATGATGATTAATATAACTTATGCTACACCCATAAAGGTGCACAAATGGGTATAATTGCTCTCATTAGCAACCCTTATTGTACCAACCCCTAAGGTTCAAATTTGAATCCCGATTCTTAGTATGTTCATCAAACCATTTCAAGGTTGAAAGACTATACCTCATTTGCCTTAAAATAAAATATTCTGTATAACTGTACCAACACCCCTGTCAAATATATTTGACAAAATCTGTAATGATAAAAATATATTTTTTAAAGAAGGGACTTCAGTTGTTGTTGTTTATACAAAATGTAAATATGAATTCATTTTCATCTGTTACTATATGAAAAATTTGGTATTCACTTTTTAACAGGTGACCCACACAAACGGTGAGAAGAGGTAAAGAGAGAAAGGGGCACAGCAACTGGAAGGAGAGGGAAGTCCAGACAGTCTACCACTGTCTGCGATTGAATAAGAAATTTCTCTTTGGATCAGGGGGTCAAGCTTCTAGTATGAAGGTGAGTCTTTATATAAAGTTGTGTTTATTGAATATTCTACTTGTAAATACAAGTATACTACTGTACGGTAATATTTATTCTTGTCTAATTTATTATTCTTAAGAGCAGTTGCAAATGTGATGTCCTGTTCTAGTAATTTTCAAATATGAATCTCTTAAAATTCATCCACATCTTGTAATAAATACATCTTAATTTTACTCACAAAAATGGACAATATGAATCTCGTGAATTTTTATAGAAATTCAAGTTTCAATTGGCAACTGAGCCCTCTTAATATTTCAATTAATGATATTATTATGGAATGCATTCACAAAAAATGTAAGAGCAACAACATTGCAACTCCTCAAAGTGAAAACAAAATCTAGGAAGGCTATTGGATCTATACTATTGTAACAATTATTTTCCACTTAACTTTTGCAAGAGATGCAGATTCAGGTGATTTATATTTTTTATTAGAATCTCAACAAAGAGGCTAACAATGAGAGCTTACAAGCATAAACGCAATTTAAGTGCATTTAAGAATAAATAGTAGTAGTAGAAGGGTATATTTTCATTTTCAAGTAACACCACATATGAAAATTTTCACAAATGACTTGATTGAAATTAAATATATTCTGACTTTAATTATAAGTATATAAAAAATGATATTCGAAAGCTATTTACCCAAGTTTCATTTAACATTCTATATTTTTTTTAATTATGTCTGTGATTGCAATCTCAAAAGGCTCTTTCATAATCTTTTAGAGATACATCATACATGTAAATGTATGTGAACACTTTACTGTTATCAAGTTGAGTTGCTAAAGTTGTTTTCACCGATTCTTCTTATTTCAGATTGTTCAAGAGTCAAGACTGTTGAAGAGGTGACGTCATGGACCTGGTAGCACCTGGCAAGGGAACTAAATTACTGTTCACCCTCAAGTATCCTAAAAACGGTTTAAAAATTTGAACATTAACAAAAGTACTAATTTTCATTTTTTCAAAGAAAATAATCATTATATTGACATTGTGGATATATTTTATGATTATCATAAAATTATTATAATGTTAATGATAATAGGTCATGATAATACAAATGAACAATAGGTAGAAAAGAAGACAACCAAATAGGAGGAAGAGAAGAAGAAAAGAAGAGGGGAGGAAGAGAAGAAGAAAAAGAAGAGGGGTGGAAGAGGAAAAAAGGAGAAGAATAAATTACAACACTGTGAGTTCCTCTTCATGATATTACAGAAATCCTCATCTCTTTTAAGTGGAAATATCTATGAATAATATGATATATAATGATATGAAAAATACATTTTATTTAAATCCAATTTCCACTTTTAATCATGTTTATAAAGTCATAGGACAGGTGACAAGATAAAATTGTTTCACAAATTTCTAGTGTGTATTTATTTGTAAAGTAATAAATTTGCATAAAATGTCATTCTCTTTGCTTCATCTCTTTGTTGATTTTATTGAATCTGGGGGGGGGGGGGGGGTGTGGTCAAAATATGATTCGCCCCTCAGAACACACTTGTTTCCCAACTAAAAATAGTAATTAATATTTGTAGAAAAATGTAGGATTGTTTTTATGAACATATTGTCCCATGAATTGTCAAATTTGGAAAGTAATTGATTGAGGGCGAGAAATGAAAATGAGATAGATCTATGTAGAGATGCAAAGATTACACTGTATAAGTGAGAAAGCGGGGGCGAGGTGAATTAGAATGAGAGAAGGGAAATGAAAAGGTATAAATGTGAAGGAGTTATTGACAGAGATAGAGAGATGTATAGAGAATTGGTTAGATAAATTTCGTGAATGATAGTGGCCTAATCTCGGAGGGAGGGCGATAATGAAAGTGATAAAAGGATAAAGCATTTTTTTTTTTTTTGGGGGGGAGTTACATTTGATGAGAGAGAGATAGAAAGAAAATGGCCAGGTGCTCATCAAAGATGAATAAATATAAATGATTGGTGACTGAGGTATGGATTAAGGGATACAGGTGGTATGAACGTGTCCCAATGAAGGCACAAAGCCGTGATGAGTAGTGGCCCCTCATGTGCACTCCTCTTGGAATTTTGGCAACAAGTGAGCATATTTTAAAGTGGACCCCCAATCGCCTCATTTCTAATCGCCAGTTTTTGGCACGGATTAAACCCCGTCTCTTTTCTTTTTTATTTAGGCTTATTTGTTTTTTTTTTTCTCATGTCAAATATTTTCTTGAAGAAATTCCCCCATTGTGCTTCCACATTTTGTAACCCTCGCCCCAACTGCACTGGCAAGGTGGTTCCATGACATGCTTATAAAATACAAAATTGAAATTATAAAGAAAAGAAATTAATCATTGATTACAGGGATATATGCGTGGTTGTCAATCGGTGTTCATGGTTTGGGGATGACTGACACAAATACTGTTCTCTGTGAAGGAGTTTTCTTTCAATTAGGGGCTTTGGAAATCTAAATTGTTATGGGGCAGACATGGCATAAAGGACGAAATTTATAAAAACTGCGAGTGAGCAAACATTTTAACTTTGTAATACAAAATCTAACTTTGTGATAGATGTTGATATGATATGAAATAGCATATATCATATTTCACTTTTTTTCTTTTCCTTTCTTTTGTCAGACCGAATTTTTCATGATAATGCTCCCTTTCTTTCTCCAACGAGACTATTAACTAAGAACTAGATGAATAATGCAAGCGGGAAGCTGCATCTGAGATTTTCGAAAAGAATTGGATGACCTATGAATTATCAATTTTGATGACCTTTTCATATTTCCTTTTTCTTTCCTCTTTTAAATTACAATTCGTATTTCCTGTAGGCCTACCATTTTAGACTATGAACCTGAATAAAGAAAATTAACAAAGAAAAGGCGATATTAAAAAGGATGATGAAATGAACGAGGCACGTCCTATATGCACTTTGTTGCGGGGAAGGAAAATTAAACTAGAACTATCAATGAAGGTGATAAATACCCTTGCCCTTAGCCGTTACAAACTTACAATGGCAACAGTTTCAAACTATGAAAAAATATGTCTTGCCAATCTTTACCCAAGACCTCCACGAGCAAGCCATGAGCATAACTGATGAAGTAGTTTGAACCGCAAGATTTTGCCTAATTTTTGACACATATATTGTTACCATGGCAACACGATTCCGACACATTAAAAATATGTCCTGCACATTTTTACCTCGAGACCAATGTGTGAGCCAAATTTCATGAGAATTGGTTTAAACTAACCAAGAAGCAGGAACCAATATATTTTTACCTAATTTAGGGCAAATAGTATGTGGTAACCATGGCAACATGATTTCCGACACACACAAAATATGTGTCTCTCACATCTTCACCTCAAACTCAATATGTAAACAAAATTTCATGCGAATTGGTTGAAGTAGTAATAGTAATAGTAGTATCTAGTAATTAAATCTGAAAGTTTTTTTACCAATTTTATATCATATAATTTGCCGTTACCATGGCAACATGATTTCTGACACACAAAATAGATTTTAAACCTACGGGAAGCAATTCAAATTCCAATACCAATGCCAACACTGGACTTGAAATCACCCAATGTATATACCAATTTCTTTTTTAATCACATTTGAATTAAGCACAAAAGGGGCGATTCTAGACTGAAAGTCAGAGTTATTATCATCATTTTGGGAGGTAGGGTGGTGCTTGAAAAATATGTGGCGTTGATATAAATTATGTCATCATTCTAAGGAAAATGTCCTATCCTCAACGAAGTAAACACATTAACTATTATGCTTAGGCCTAGTTTTGCTCATAAAACTAAGGGAAAGATTTATGATTGTTCGTTTTTCAAATATTGAAAGAATACATCATATGCTATCCAATGACACAAAAATTATTTCGAAAGTCCAAGTAAAACTCAAAATATCATCAAATTACAGAGGGCATAATTATGGAAAATAATCGTAAAATTTCCCTTAAGTCACTTATTGCAGAAAGCCGCCGTTTATGTCTTGATTTTAATCACGACATAAATTTATGTCATTCAAATGGATTTATGTCATGATTTTATGTCGTGATTTCAGACATAAAGCTTTATGCAACGGATTTATGTCAATATTTGTGTTTATGTCATGATTTATGCTATATGACGTAAATCGTGACATAAATCATGACATAAATCAATACATAAACTTTTATGCAACAGGGCCCTGGACTCATTATCCAGAGGTTGCAGATAAGCTGTTCTTAGAGGGGCCTAAAATAGCTCCCCTGGTACTGAAGTATGCAGACCTCCATAACCCGACATGGCGGGAATCTTTGACTGTTCCACATCTCGGTAAGAATATTAAAAAAACACATTTTTAATTGAATAATATTTACAACGTTGAAGCTGGAATGATGCAAATATAGAAATGATATTTGGAATGGAGAGAAAGAGAGATTTCCAGCAGGAACAAAAAGAAAGGTAAACTAGAACTGCAATCGTATCAGAACAATGTGCATGCATCGACGCCTGTGATTTCCCAGGTTTTTCAATCAATAAGCAATATCACTCTGAAAATTTGAGATGTGAAAGAATAGAAACAAGGAAGTTATGGCAATTTTACGATTTTCTTAATTTACATTTCTATAAATATTAAGTTTTTAAAGGAAGACTATTTGAAATTTATTGCATGAAGATGGCACTTTGAAGGGCAGGTTATGTGGCTCAAATGATAGAGCAACTCTCTGACTATCTATAGCAAATTGTTTGAAGTCTGTAGCATGCAGGACAACAGAGATATGAAAGAAGAAAGAATGGTATGCAAATGGACTTGAAATAAACAAAATGGTGGCTGCACGGTCATGCATGAGGGATTTTGGAAAATGAAATTGGAGGTGCACAACAATGGGTCATGGACAACAGGTATACTAAATTTGGAAGGATTTTGATGACGGACGCGGCCTGGGTAGAGCTCACAATCAAGGACCATGTTTTAAATTGGTTGGGGAATTCCATATTATGCATCACCTAATCTTATTTAAATTGTTTTCTTCCTAATTGTGCAGCATCTTCTGACTTGACATGTCCTGCAGCAGAAGTGGAGACCATGGCACTTCTTGCGCTTCCTCAAATCTCGCCTCCAGGAATTAAAAAGGTAAGGAAGCGTAGTATGAGATGCAGCAGGGCAGAATCATCCAAAGCCTTCATCAACATCGGCCCAGTAAGAAAATCAATTTAATGAAATGCAAATTTCTCTAAACATGTTAATTTTTCACTTTTAAAAGTAGCATGGAGTACTGGTCAATGGTGGAACATTTTGATAAAGTTTACTTGGCCTTTGTTTGATTATCAACAAACAATACTTCATATTTGCACTGTAGTATGGAAACATTTCAACACAAATGTACAAAATATTTTTAGAATCGTAAGTTAAAACATGCGTGATAGGTCAAAAAGTCAGATGTCCCATATATGAATTTCTGTGTTCTGTATCAAAATATAAATTATTATAATTTATTTGGAAAATTGTTATATTACCAATGTTCTACTATTTCCAGCACATCCAATGTGTATCATGCCTTAAATTATTTGCACATTCATAATTTATGTGTATAGTAATGGTTTTAGCAAGGTTCTTTGGAGTTTATTTTATACCGCAAGTATTCCTATATACCTTTAAATTGTCCTTATTATTCATTTAATAATAAGCATCAATTACTCTACCTAACGTGTTAATTCTCTGCATGGTTCATTTTCAAATATGCATTTTTGCTGTGTTGTTGGAAATGTCCCTACTGTAAAATTTCAAACAGGCATGAATTGACTTGAAGGATCTTTGTATTTCTGGGAGACTTAGTTTGCAAATTGGGTGAGATCCAATTTTTATGGAAATTGAGTTATTGATATAAAGAACATTGTTCAACTGTACCTGTCTTTTGAACAAAAGTTCTAAGCTAATTTTTAGAGCACTTAAGAAGAAATGCATTTCCTAATTTCACTTTTACTTACATACATGTAGACGCCTGAACAAAATCTGGCAAACAAATGCATTTTTCTCTGAAGTCACAAAAATGGATCAAACCCGTTTTACAAACAAACTTTGAAGATATATTGCGTTGTTCCCAAGACAGGTATTATTAATATTTACTCATTGTTTAAATGGAACTCTTTAAAAAGATCTCACAATTATGCGCCTCTGATCGAGATTTAACGATACTTTGTCCCATGCCTCACTGCAAACACACAAATGAATGAAAATTTGTTTTCTTTCAATACCTTCAAATTAGTTTAACAAAATTAATGATTTACACATTTGTTTTGTCTTGGGATGACATGTGCAAAACGAAAAGAAAAATGAATAACATTTCATATTGTATATGTCAAATACTCTTAATTGCCTCGTCATAAAAATTTGTAATTGCTATAATATGATTTGAAAAGTGATAGAGCACCATCAATTTTTCTTTCTTTCAGGTGGGGACAAACCTTCCAGAGTACCTAGAGAACTGCCAGCAAAAACAACCTTTTGTGCTCGCCCTTGGGGACATCCTTAAGCCAGAGCAAGTGTTCCTTATTTGCGATGGTGCTGCCTTGGAAGCAATGTCCCTCATTCTCGGAGTGGACCTATGCTTTAAGGCCATCTATATTCTGTGGGTAAATTATCCTTGGGAGGCAGCAAACACTTATGACTTTCTGCAGAAAGTCATTTACAAGATGGATGATGGAAACCCCAACTGCAAGACCACAACGCCATCTAGTACCATTTCCCTTTATTAGGGCTTACATCTCTAATTTTTCATCATAGAGTCCTAGGCATGGAGTTTTGCAAGAAACTTGCAATTGATTGCAAGTCATTTTCAGGTACCGGCCTAATCAATCATTAATCCTATAATCAATTTCAAATTTGCAATTGATTGCTGGTCAACAAATATAAATTATTTGCTTTAGTTAAGATTGTTGTATCACTTGTAGATTTTTCAACCAAAATTTGCGATTGATTGTAAATGTTTTCTTGCAACACCCCCTAAGAAGAACAAACTGCTGTTTGGGGAATTGTTCCTGGAGTATGCAGATTGAAATGCTTGTACATGTTTACTGAAGTCATATCAAAACTCCAAGCAAACTTTACTGTTTGTTTTGACATATTTTGCAAATGTGGGCTACTACCTTTAAAGTCTTATTCAAACAAGGCACAACAAAGCTCAGCAACTTTTGTGTACAAAGTCAATGGGATATGAGGCGTCAAATATGTTTCAGAGACAAGTGACCTTTTTTGAAAAGTAGACCAATTGAATTTCTTTAAATAGCGCAAAATATTTTTTCCAGAACTTTATACAGGTTATAGTTATACTATGTTACGTGTGATGATGCAAAATCCTTTTTGTGCCACTTTCACCATTTAACATAGGAATTGGTAAGAAGGTCATACAGGCTCCTACTTGAATAAATTCATGAAAATGGTTTAAACAATTACATCTGGAGGAATAACATAATTCTTAAAAAATGGAATTTCTCGAATTGTCAATATCAGACCTACCAACTTCTCCTTTTTAAAAGGAGTTACTCCTTTTTAGAAATTTTAATATACATTATACCATATGGTTAAAGAAATCTTATTGTGCAGGTATCTTACACTAATCTATGCAAAATATGCTGTGACTCCTATTTTTTTAATGAATCAGTCCTATATTTAAGTTTACAGGTTGGTAGGCATGTGGCATTTTTGAAAAATTGTTTTTCAAAAACAGTGCTGTTTTTCAAAAACAGGATCACTGTAAGTAGAATTTGATAAATGAATATAAAAAGAGTGGTTTATGAGCTTTAGGAACATTCAGAATTAGATTGTCAACGACATTCATGATCATCTCATGAATATGTTTTTTTTTTTCATTGTACTCTAGTTTTGCATGAATACAATGCCAGCAATGGCCGAACGCTATGGCCCGAATTCACCCAAAAAAATCAAACCATGAGGCGGTTTAACCCTAAAAAGACTGACCTAAACATTTTTCTCAATAAATCTGTAGCTGGTGCCACGCAGTTCCATGACTTTATTCTTGCAAGTCTTGTGCAATTTTTTAGACCAAATTTGTGACTCCCGGGTATGCACTTTCGAAATTACACAACATTTCATAAGTGCATGTTGACCCAAAATTGCTGAAAAAAGTGAATTTTTGTACAAATCCAATGTAAATTGTGTGTTTAGCCAAAATTTATAAATGTATCATTATTTCCCATTTTATTAATCAAACTCAGTTTTATCTTGTTTATGGTCAGAAAAAAGTCGCGGGCGATTTCCAAAAAAAAAACAATAGAAAACTAAACGTTGAAAAACAGAGTAAATACATAATAAATTTTAAAAACCATAAAATACAAAAGAAAAGAATTACGATATTGAATTTCCAATCAGAATCCTACAAAGAGTCTGAATGAAAAATGGAAGCATTATTTAATTAATCAGAGCATTGATTTTAGGTATAAATTAGCATAATTATGAGATTTTTCAACCTATGTGTATATTACAAATGACAGAATCTGTCCAAATGCGCAGAAAAATGTTAATATCTCAAACAACGTTCCCAAATCACATTTAACAGTTCCTCTGAAAAATATTTCTGGCTTTACAATGGTACCAGCCAAAAGTAGGTTTATAACTAAACATCATACTGTTTTTGACCTTCCTTAATTGATTCGGAGCAAAAACTTTGATAGCATAATTTATATTATGCGTAAATTAGCATAATTAATGAAATTATATAATTTTTTGAAAAAAGTAACTAATACTATTGTAGTTTTTGTTATGGGTGATATAATTGCCAATTTTTCTACAGCCAAGATCTCATGCTCGGTCTATAAGGGTCAACTCTAAAAAGCCTTGGGGGGGGGGGTCAAAATAGCTCAGTATTTTTACGGTTAAGGGAGTTGAAAATAATGATTTTTAATATTTCACATTGTTTCATGGATTGACGCTCCTGTAATATATGTAAATGAAATGTTCTCAAAATACTTTGATTAAATTTTTTTTATTAAACTATTATATCAAATACACAGTGTGTATTTGCATGTTGCCTTGAATGTATGTATAAGATGGTTTGCGATTGCAATGTCTTATGATTTGATCTTACAGCATGATTGAACTGTGATGGCACAAACACCAAAGACTAAGGAGGTGCAGGAAAGAATGCAAGTGTATGCTATGACTGTCTGAATGGTGAAAATCTACTAGAATATCAGTGAAAGTGGAATGACTATATTTATTGTCAATACTGACTGATAAAAAGAGTGAAAAGTGACTAGAAATGCATAGTGAAATACCTGAAATATCAGTGGAAGTGTGATAACTATATACGTAGTCAAAACTGACTCGAAAAAAGTAGTGGAAATTACTAGAAATTCAGTAAGAATTATTAACTGATTATCTAGTCAAATAAATATAACTAATAACTATCAGTCAAAATGACTGATTATCAGTTGCTCCCAGCTGACCCTTTTGCCAAGTCAGATTTGACTAGATATCAGTCATATTTGACTATTCCTTTTTTAGAGTGTACAATCTCCACAATCCACGCCAAAAGAAAATCACGTCAACGAACTAGATGAACATATAAAAACGGTGCTTGAACGGAACGATTTAGATCTTCATGGAAAAGCGCAACTTTACTCTCAATACCTTCGTCAGTACCTGCAAGCCAACGATTCTCTTTAAAAACCGCTGTCAATCGAGATTACCGACGGCTCTCAGACATCGCATTCGTCGACATTGGACACGCCACCCGATTTGAAAAATAAAAATGCGGTAGAGCGAGAGATTCTTCACCATGTACCAAAACTTTATGTGAAAAGAGCTTCGCAGCTCTTACACAAAATGAAACAACACGACAACATAGGATGGACCGATGGTGGAGAACTCGTTCTGGATAATCGACGCGTGGAGGGGACTAATATTTGCGATCTCGTCTACGATTTATTCAGGGAACGGCGGGGATATACTCCAACTGGAAGCGAACACTTTATTCGAGGTTTAGCCAGCATCAACCTACCCGACACCATTCTCAGCAACGGGCAACGAAGGAGGGATCTTCAACGTTTGAAACGTGGGTTGGAACCAGACATTTCTAAGGACAATCCCGGTGTTTTTCACACCCCTAAATCTAAATCTCCTAGTAATAGTAGTACCCATACTAAATCTAAACGTAAGAAACGTAGCGAATTGAGTCCTCAGTCCCATTGGGTACCATTTTAAATTTAGAAATGTATAATAATGGTCCAAATTTTGCTTTTTATAAACGCTAAGATAAGTTGTTGTCATGTTTGTTTTTAAAATATATATGTATATATATCGATGAAACACTGGCATTTCATAATTCTTATTCTCGTAGAATGACGACAACCTTTTATAATATTGTTTAATCTTCACAAAGTTTACCTTTGATTGTTCCATAAGTTGCTTTTCTACGTTTAGAAATTCTTAAACAATGACGAATTGTCAATATAAATAAACCGAACAAACCGATTAAATATAATGTAGGGTTTGGTGTATAGATTCTCAGTTTTGATTACTATATTCTTGTCACATCATTCAGGATGATGACATTGTTTTTATATGATATTTTTGATAATTAATTCCTTAAAAAAAAACGATAGTTCGGTATCATCTTCGCAATCTAGGATTTATCCGGAAATATTTATCTAAGTCCGCGACCGAAAAGATAGTACATGCCTTGATTTCCTCCCGCCTTGATTTTTGTAATGCCCTTTTGTTTAATTTACCGCAGGCTCAGTTACATAAGCTTCAGAAGCTCCAGAATGCAGCCGCTCGCATTGTCACTTTGTCAAGTAAACGCTCACATATCACCCCTATCTTATATTCGCTGCACTGGCTCCCTATAAAAAACCGGATTATCTTTAAGATTTTGTTACTTGCCTTTCATAGTATTCGTGGATCAGCACCACAATACAGTCTTTCATTTACCAATCACTACAGACCAGGCAGATCTTTGCGCTCATCCACCTCTGGCTTACTTGTCATTCCGAAAGTTTCAAAAACTTGGGGGGAAAGATCATTTGCTTTTGCATGCCCCACTTTGTGGAATAGCCTTCCTGAAGACATAAAAAAATGTACCTCTGTCGAAACTTTCAAAAATCTTCTAAAAACTTTGCTATTTAACTCTTAGCTCTTTATGCGCCTTGAGCACTCTACAGAGTGGATTTGGCGCTTTACAAGTCTCATTATTATTATTATTATTATTATAGTTGTTTGAGATTTGTTGTTACGACAATTACGTGTTTGTAAATATTTTTATTTTTAATTTCTTGAATGACATAGTATGGTGTGTGCTTTTCTTTTTAAATAATGTTTATGTACGATGATCTTACAGTTTCACACCAATTTACTAGTTATCGAATTCCAACATCTTTTTAAACAAATTTATTTGGATAACAACTAGGACTTTCGCATTGCAAAGAGATCGTTTACTTTGTAAACTAATTGACAAACATTGGTCTATGATTTTTATTGAATTATAATTTGAAACTATTTACCCGATGAACATATTGAACAAATTGAACAAATTGAACTATCTGATAGGAATGACGTTAGGTGTTATCTGTAAATATATATTCTGAAGTTTTGGTATTTACTGTTTTCATATATTATGTTACGTTCTTCAAGTATGGTTTTAGAATATTTTGAACTTATTTTACCTTTTACATTCACTTCTCTCTCTCTCGCAGGAAGTCTCTCTCTCTCATTATATCTTCTTTCCACCCCTTCTACCGATCTCCCCCGATTGCTCTATCCTACACACACTCTCTCTCTCTCTCTCTCTCTTTCTCACCCATCCCTCTATTTTATTTTTACATCTTTTATTCGTCGTCCATGCATTCGATTTGTTGAACATGTAAATAATGCACAATGTTTGAAAAAATAATAATTCATTGAATATCATGGTTTATTTTCACAATCGTATGTATATAAACAAGGTAACGTTTCATCGAATAACTTTCTTCTAATTGTATTTATTCTACCTTCGTTCTATTTATGTAATCTTAATTTACAGTAAGGAGTGTACGAGAGAGATTGAATAAAAGATAACCGTTACATGCGAGATTAGTGAAGAAGAGGGGAGGACAAAAGGTGTGGATTTTACGTTGAACTTGTGAGGTAGATATAAATAATAGAGGGGTATTAGAGAAAAGAACTGAAAACATTGCGTGTAAGTTGAAGTTGGGTTTGGATTGTGTACAGGAAGGGGGACATTGTATGAGAGAATTAGGAGTAACAATAGCGTATACGAAAGTAAGAATAGTGTCTAGGTCTAACGGTACACGAAAAAAAGAATAGTGCATAACGGTGTAGGAGGAGAGCGAAACTAATCCGAAGTGGAAAAGGGGTAAAGGAGAGCACAAAGAAGAGTAAAAGTGTGAGATCACATACCATCATTTGCAAAAGTTTAAGACCACTTTTTAGACATGCAATAACTGAAATAAAAAAACCAAAATCAAACAAGTTATTTTTCATACGGGCTTATAGAATTATTCTTGTGCTACAATGAGACAAAAGAATACAGCCTAAATTATTGAAATTTCTACAAATTCCCAAGTTGTCTTAGACTTTTCCACACTCCCTGATGGCCTTTAACTTTTACAAATGATGGTAAAGTGTTTCATGCGAATAGAAATAAGAATAAATGATTCATTTATGAAAAGGAAGAAAATAAATGACACGTTAAAGGGTAGCTCTTCTATAATGATATAAACAAAGATAACGATGAATAATGGAGGGTCAACTCAGAAAATCGAAAGCATAAAACGAAGAAAGGTTAAAGAATAACAAAATCATAAAAGAAAAGTAAAGAAAAACATAGATCGTCTCAAGATAAAGATGATTATACAGTCAAACTTTGAGCGATTTGTCTAAAAATCAAAGATGGGTCTTGTAAGGGGAAACGACGAACCAAAACGTCGATTACACCAATCATTGATTCTTTTATCATTCTTCCTATAATCTTTACCAAATACCCTTAGTATACGACGACGTCCCTGACCCTGGCATCTTTTTATGATATAAAATATGCAATACTGTCCACATACTGTAGAACCTATCCCTTGCACCCGTTTTTTATTATATGTCCACGACACAGTGTTTCTTTTAAGAAAATTTGTAAATGTGTGACTGTAAAAAGACGGTTCGTTCCCATAAGAGTCAAAAAATTCCCCATAATCCCCTTCCAAATAGAAGGCTGTCCAGTGGGTACCCGCTTTACTGCTTGGGTCTGTATTCACAATGTAGCATTGTCTCTCCTTGTCAATCTCCAGGGGTAATTGGTCCACTGCACACGTTCCTTTGTAATACGAGCGCGTGGAAGGATGATGCTTCAATACATGGTCGATCTGATGGGTATCCATTTTATTGAATCGATCGATGGTAAGGCGATTATCCTTGATGGTCGTAGATGATGTTTCTGCTTCGGTCAATCTGAATGAGCCCTTGTGCTTCGGATAAGACGATACAATTCACAGTTTTTGGTAGAGGGGTATCAAACTGGAGCTCGAGTCGTAGGTTTCCTTGCTTGACAAGGTTGAGGTGACATCCATCCGATAAATCGGGAGTCAGGTCAAAGGTGTACAGCGTGTATCCCTTTGAATATTCTTCTCTGTCAATGTCCAATCCTTTATCCTAAACATACGGCCACAACCCATGAAGAGAGAATTGTAAGCGTGTATGAAATTCTGCCCTGGTCCTTCTACATAGTTGGGACGAAGAGGTCTCATAGGTATTGATTCCCCATCGATAGTGACACCAATGAAGTTGAGATTAAGATGTTTGAAGTTATAAGGATTTTTGGTATAGGAACCGTTGTAAGCATCGTTGTCTACGAAACCGACGATGATTCGGTTGGGGAGTTGACCAAGAAAGAGGTTATCCTTGCTCACTGACATGTTACCAGCAGGAATCGAAAAGGAACGTACATCTACTTTGTTCACGGGATACTTTGCGTTTGATTTTTCCAGTGTTTTAGTGTGTGAGATCATCACCGATGGGTTGACTTTCACTCTCCTGACGTAGAGGGAAGCCTTGTCAATGACCACTTTGTACTTTGGATTTGTGTCGGATGATAGAAGACAGAACGAGTCCTTGCTGCGGTTGAATTTGAGCTTTAAATCGACTCCAGGTAGTAAAAGTCTTTCCTGAAAGAAAAGATCGGCGTATACAGGTCCAATCATAGCGAGGAGTTTACTTCCCGCTATAAACGTATGTCGTTTCTTTAGTCCCTCGTTTGTTTCGTCATCTAAAGGGTTGACGGCGTCCATTCTACCCGCTTCGTCTTTGTAGTACAATTGTTGAGTAAGCTGCGATGTCTTTGCCTCACTTCCGTAGTGTAACAATGTCTCCATTAAAGCCCTATAAGGGTAGGTGTTTGAAGGTTGCGACACTAATTTTTCATTTAGCATCACGTCAACCTGGCTGAAGAGCGAGGGTAAAAATAGATTAACGGGTCCCACCTGAGCATCTGGTCTGAGAGATGAATTGTCAGGGTTGACGATTTTGGTTGTCACTTGAATCATGGTTTGAGAGAGATCGACATATTCTTCCGCGGTACCCCCTACGTTGAATTCAATAGGAGCTGCATCCGTGATGGTACTGACAGGGTGGTATTCGACCCAAGGTCCTTTGAGAATACTCATTTGTGTACTGGGGATAGTAAAAAGATCCAATTCTGATTTACAACAGGCATCGCTCTTGTCGTGTAGTTTAGCCATTACTGAAACGAGGTGATAAAATATAGATTCCTGAGAGAGTTAGAGATCAAAGATGTCCGATGCACGACGTCTTTTCGCTGGAGGGTTTTTTTTTCGAATGGTCCTCTTTCTCGATTGCTTCTTTCTTTTAACTCATTGAGTGCTTCGTGCACGCTACGTATCCTACTATAACATGCCACATTCGTGCTCGCACGCCTACTATTGATTGCTTTGTGCTTGCATTGTTTCCTACCCTCGCCTGCTTCGTGCATGACTGCGCACATTCGGAATAACAATCATTGTTACGCCGTTTTGCATTGTATTGCGCATCGCATGCACGCCGTAATTAGCACTATTGTGTGCAGTGTGAACTCTGCTTTCTGACAGATAAACTTACGCGGTTTACATTCGACTTTTTCGAGTATTTCTACATTTTTTACAAGATATGGCTCCGCCTCTGAGAGAGAAGAGACCTAGGTTTTTGATCCATACAAAACACTCCACAAAATGGAACTACTTGATACAACTCATATTTTAGCGGTAAAGATAATAACCAATCCACATAATGA
The DNA here is from genome assembly GCF_018143015.1 of Lytechinus variegatus. Taxonomy (NCBI): domain Eukaryota; kingdom Metazoa; phylum Echinodermata; class Echinoidea; order Temnopleuroida; family Toxopneustidae; genus Lytechinus; species Lytechinus variegatus. The sequence goes on along the minus strand of NC_054740.1, from coordinate 3,557,428 downwards.
GGACATCATTATAAGGGGTATGAAATTTCCTACAACTTTACTACACAATATTTTGTGGATAAACTAATCGTTAGAGAGTTACAAGCAATTGTAATCATGACTATTGGAAGGAGTGAATACGACTCGCGATCCCAAAATCAATGTGGCACAGGGGGGTTTTGTGGCTGGCACAGGGGATTAGCATCGGATTAGAACTGTGGCATTGGCCTAGTAGTGTGCGTGGCATGTTAAGATTTAACCTCTCTGAAGATCACCCTACGACCCCCTCCTGCCTGCGTTCGTCCGAGTGTCGTCTTGATTCTGCCCATTGTGTTAGATGCCAATCGCTTTCCAGCTTTTGTCACATTCTTCCTGGTTGCCTTTTTTATGGTTTCACCGTTGAGGGTGTCTTGAACTATGTTCAGTCCTGTACTCACGGCCTCCTTGCCCAGTGCCATAGCCCCTTTTTTAAAAAGTGGGGCAGCCGATCGAAATAAACCCTTTACCAAACTACCCAACCCATGTCCTCGTTGCATGACAGCTCCTTTAAAGACTGGAATACCATAACCTATTTGGCGTTGATAAATATGCATGTTATTTTTTAAAATGGAAGGATGTTTACGATGATATACCATTATACAGATTTATACAATCGATGGTTTTCACACAGAGGATGACCGTTCCCTAAAATGAAGTTTCACGATCACCTTCCCTCTTTCAAATGGCACTACTTCACCAAGTTCATTCATTAATATAATATCGATGGTTTCGAATTGATACAGGTTTAAAGGAACGTAGTGAGGGGAGTTGTAAGTGCAGATGATGTTATCCGACTCTTTGTTTGGAATGACAGCTACGGTTCTCAAAAGAGGTACAAATGCATCTCCTACATGATGATGTTTTACAATATCCGAATAGATATAAAATGTGTGATAATACATGTGAACGTCCATTGGGAGAGGACTTAGCGTGGATTCCGTAAGATAACATTCACCGTCAAAACCCATCATTCTCGCTAAACTACACGGTATCACCACCGCCGTCCCTTCTCCAATTTGTATAAAACACTTTCTCATCGTATGTTTGTAAAAGAAGCCGACGGTAGTCCTTACACGTCTATCCATGACACCATTGATCACCGTGATTAATTCTTCTCCAGAATTGTAATAACCCGATGGTAAAATAATCGATTTCACCGAAGGTGGGTTATTGGAATTCGCGTCATTACGGTGTACGGTGATTACATTATTTTCTTCATTAATATTATTCCAGCTCTTCTGGAATTGGAGGCTCAGCAAGCCCTACTTCGAAATCTTCCGTGAGGGAAATAGGCGTATGAAGTTTCGTCGTGTAACGACATGTTTTGTTTTCAGGATAAATATTCATAGAGCTATTGCTAGGTAACGTGATGTAAAATTGGGAGCTCATGATAAAGACCATCCAAACACAACCCCGTTCGAAACACGAATTGAGATTTTATCGCGGTGTTAAACGCCTTTATCTCTTTTCTATCTTGTTCTCCCAACTGTCGAATTCTTTCCCATAACCCTGCCAACGTATCAAATATTGTTTTTTACCTTTACGAGTTCTCGTTTTCAATACCTTTTCTATCAAATGTTTGGCTCTCTTATCTTTCCTTACTTTTTGAAGCTCGTATTCATAAAAAGTACCAAGGAGTTCCTCTCCGTTGTAATCCTTTAATTTGTACACCGGCGGAATCCTCCCTATACATTTGCTGATTGTAAAAATTTCTTCCGACCAGTTACTCGCATACCCCTTTTCAAACCTTAGTTTGTTTTTACTGACGCGTACCTGGTCACCCACTGCATATCTCATCTTCGATTTTCTTTTCGATTTTTTCTTTGTTTTTGTTCCAAACAATGCGTTTAAAGCACGTTTTTGATTCTCAATTGTTACATCCTCGGGCTTCATACCGATACTCGAGTGGACAGCTCCATTGTACCCCCGCATTATTTCCTCTAACACATCTATGTATCTATAAGAATTGTTAAAAGTTAAATACCGATACACCCTAGTCATGAGTGTACGATTGAAACGTTCCGCTACGGCACATTTCACGTTGTTTTCCGTGGTGAAAAATTGAATGTTTTGTTCTTTCAAAAAATCCTGAAATTTCTTGTTTAAAAATTCCTTCCCTTTGTCCGTGTGCAACATGATAGGAACCCGACTCTGTTTCAAAATTTGTTTGAAGCCTTGTATGACGTCATCGGAAGATTTTGTTTTGAGGGGAACGGCCCATGCAAATTTAGACAGAACATCGATACACGTTAGAATATAGCGATATCCCTTGTTAAATTTAATTAAATTATTTAAATCGATCAAATCAGCTTCCCAAATTTCATCTATCCCTCGTACTTTCACTCGATTTCTTTTAAATTTCTTTCTTGCTGGTACATGTAACGTATACGTATCCTGATGTTGCAACCATTCTTTCACTTTTTTCACCCCTACATCCGGAAATCCATTTTCTCTCACAGCCAACCATAATTTTCTTACGCTTCCAAAGCCTGCACCGTGTACTGGATTATAATAAATATCTCTCAAAGCTCTCTCCAACTTCTTCATTATTTGTTGTGCACTGTACTCCAACTTTTCTCATCAATGACTCATCTCACTCACACACACAAACTTATAAATAATATAGATCGTACATCAAACAACGCATGACATCTTTTCATACCGACATTGCATAAATAATGACACATCGACACGGTTCTGTACGGTTTAGAAATTATTAATAATAATGATAACAATAATGATAAGGACTATATGCATATGCGTCTACATAATACAAAACGGCAACCAAAAAGTATCATTTACATCATGCTATAAATGTACAGAATAGAATGTAGAGTAGTTCGAAGAAGCAACCACGGTAATAGTCCATACAATGACTCGGGTGTGTTGTCGTTCCAAGGTATTTCGTATGTCGCTAGTCCTACTCAATCTGACAAAGACTGAGTGGAGTTCCTGTTTCTTCGCTGTCGACATGCCGGTCATGTTGTAGACCTTTTCGAAGTAACATAGCGTCGCCAGAGCCCTGGGCCCGTATTCTTTGCGCAACTAAGACAGATATAGGATGAATGGCTAAGTAACTTTTCTTAAAACTGCAGATTCTGTATTTCATAAATACAACACGGCTAAGAATTTAGCCCTAACTTTAAGACAGCTGTGAGTTGTCTTAATTGTATTAATTTCAAGGTAATTCAGACAAAATTTTAGAATTTATACCTATACTGCATTTCGAGCTCCTGCCTCATTTTTTAAACCGATTTTCATAAAATTTTGAACACACATTGGTCTTAAGGTAAGGAGGTGGAAGATTTTTTTTTTCAGAAATTGTGTTGCCATGGTAACAATATATTATTGCCAAAATTTTGCCGTTTAAAATACTTCATTAATTTTCTACCAATTCTCATGAAAGTTGGCTCACACATTGGATTTGGGGAAAAGATGTGCAAGACACATTTATGCATGTGTCAGAAATTGTGTTGCCATGGTAACGGTATATATTGGCAAAAATTATGTATAAATCTTGCTGTTCCAACTACTTCCTCAGTTTTTAACCAATTTTAATTAAATGTGGCACAAACATTAGTCTTGATGTGAAGATGTGCAAAACATATTTTATGCCTATATAAACAATTGTGTTGCCATAGTAACAAAAAAATACCAAAAATAAATGAAAATCTTGTTATTGAATTACTTCATCAGTTTTCAACTGGTCTATTCTCCTAAAATTTGGCATACACATTAGTCTTGAAGATGTCTAAGACATATTTTTGACTGTATCAAAAGTCGTGTTGCCATGGTAACAACATATAATATAATGAAATTAGGTGAAAAAACTTGTGGTTTGAACCGCTTTTTAGTTTTCAACCAATTCTTATAAAAGTTGGCTCACACATTGATTTTGAGGTATAGATCTGTAAGACATAGTCTATATTGAAAAATGTGTTTCCATGGTAACAGCATATCAAATCAATAAATGTTTAAACAGCATGATGTGGATTAAACTACTTCTTATTTTATGACATTGGCCTGTATGCTCATGGAATGCAGGTTTTGCGCTAAAATAATCTGCAAGACACATTTTCTCATTCATCAAAACATGTGTTTGTATTGGTACATGTAACTGCAAACATCTACGCCAAAATAAGATTAAGACAATGGTCAATGCTAAAATCCTAAATTTTGTTTGGCTACATGGAGAACTACATGTAGCTGTGGGCTTAGTTCTAGCTTTTAATTTTAGGGGGGGGCTAGGCCTCTAGATCTCAAACTACAGCCCCTAGCTTTAGATGTAGGCCTAAGCCTAAATCAAGATCCTTTAGTCCTAGAAATAATCCAATGCTAGATCCCTAGCTCACTTCCCTTTTCAGGCCTAATGTTAGATGAATAGATCTAGACTAGCCTACATTTACTTTTTTTTAGAACTAGAATCTATATTTTGATAGAGTCTACAAGTCTCCACTCTAGATCTCGACCTAATACTATGTAGGCCTACACCTAGATTGATATAGTTAGTTGTACTTCTAGATCTAGATAGGGTGTAACTTTTAGTCTTAGTCATTTAGTCTAGATGTAGGCCTAGATCTACGTTAGAGATTCTAGATCAAACAGTAGACTAGATCAACCAGTCCTAGCGTTAGGGCTACCGGCTAGGCTAGAAATAGAATCTAGAATGAATAGAAGAAAGCATAGCTATACTAGGCCTAGTAATACTAGGCTAGGCCACCTAGATCTAGTAAATTTATATAAATCTAGGCCCCAGTCTAGTCTGAGCTGTTGGTCTAGGTTTTATTTCAGGCCTGTTTTCTAGAAACCTTAGATCTAAACAAACTCCCCAAAATGTATAAAATAGAAACTCCTCCAAACAAACAGATGGACCAAAAACAGAAGTAGATCTAACTTAGATCTAGGCCTACATATAGATATGTATGCCTAGCCCTAGGTCAGGACTAGATCTAAGTTTTGGTAAGCAATGTATAGCGATGGGTACTCTAGCACGGTAGACATGAATAACCGTTGTTTCTGGGAGTTATTTAAAAGTTTCTGACATATACTGTCATATCACATTGGTGAGATTAAGGTCTAGGCCAAAGTAATGTTACAATTAGACTGTCGAGTGTCGTATTCGTAGACGTAGGCCTAGTCATAACGTTAGTTTAGCAAAAAAAAAATCGGAGACTGAAATGAAGCTTTTGTTCTAACTTTACCTAGGCCTAGTCAGATCTATTCTAGTCCTGCATGTAAATCTATCCCTGTCCTAAGTAAGGCTAAGCCAGGCTAAGTCCTGAATGTTGTTCTAGGCCTAGACCAATACTGATAGGCCTATAGGCCTAGGTTTTTATGTACTTTATGTAGCTTCAGTGTCGGTTGCTCCACTATGTCTATGGCACTAGACTAGAGTCTAACAAAGTTACATTTTGCAGCCTTCATGTCTCATGAAAATAAAAAAAGTCAAAATAATGTTCAATTCTCCTCCAAACAGACGGATATTATAGATTTTGGGCCTAGGCTAGATCTAGGCCTAATGTTAGACCCAAGACTAGTCTCAAAAGGTTTTCCCTAAGGGGGCCTAGGTCTACTTAAACTGAAGTTAGAGTAGAGATGTCGAGAGGAATATTTCAATTTATATTTTGACAAACAATACATGAAAAGTAATAAATGGGACTGATACACAAAAAACTGTGCAAGTCACTCGGTTTGGGATTGAAATGTTTTGGTAATTAACAAAAATATAGATAATTTGAATTAAAAATTCTTACCATATATGGGTGATGAATGCTCTTCTCTTACTACAATAGTTGTAATTAGTTTCAATAAAATCCAAAGTTTTAAGAAAAAACAACTTCTGTGACATTTTTGCAAGTTTGTTGCAGTCACCTCTGCAGCAATTTATTATCAAGAAGGTCACTGAAGGTCATATAATTTGAGGCTTTGGCTTAGCCATATCGCCTGACTTGAGACAAATGTCTTAAAGTTTATAGAATATCGTTAGGGAAGATTTCTTAGACAAGCAAAATGCCAAGACAAATTGCTAAGACTTAAACAAAAATCTTATCTTGTTTATGGAATAAGGGCCCTGGATAATAGATGAGGATGGTCCTTTCTTTCGAGACTCTCGGAGAGTAATATGTGTACAAATAGCTGGAGATCGTCGGTGTCTCGTAGACGTGTGATTGACAGACGCTGAAAGTCGTCCTGTTGTTTTATTCTTTGACAGATGTTAACTAATTTGGACAGCTCCCTCTCCGTCATCTCAGGATTCAGTTCCAGCACAATTCCTGTTATCAGAGCAGAGGCGTCATCGGAGGAAATCCCCTGTCGATGTCCATGGCTCGGTAAACAATCTGCACTGCCGGTTCGATTCCCTCCAGATGGTGGGCTATATTCTTTCTCCTCGCCTCCAATTCTTCCTCCGTCTCCCCCTTTAGAATAAATTGAAGATGTTCCATGTACAGTCTGCAATCGACTTGGTCCGGTTTCAGCCAAAGAACTCGGGCTACGTGAGGGTAGCACTGCTCCACCTTCTGCGGGTCCAAGTAACTGACTGTCTGATGTACCATGTGTTGTGGGTCGGATGATGGAAGGTAACTCGATATATCGCCCGGTTGGTTTTTCAGGCTCCACTGTGTTTCTACGATCATCAGGTACTCCGTCAACATCATGAGTTCTACCTTCTCTACCGTGGTCTGCATGTCTCGACACCATTCTTCCGGACTTTCGGTCATCTTGTAACATATAATACGACGATGGCTTTCAGAGGAAAATTTTGCAATATGAAACGTTGCTACTACACCCCTCTATTTTATACTTTTCCGGCCCCTCAATAAAGATGTCATTTTCTATATTTAGTTCTATTTTTACATTGTCCAGACCTGTTTGGGAAGAGCAACGTAACATCAACGTTGGTTTATCTTTACTTTCTTCTTGTTTTTAATGGTTATTTACGAATATGATGTCACGGGGAATTCCCTATGACGTCATTTGTTGTTCACTTTCGATGACGTCCTACAAATATTGTCAGGACTTGAATTATATTTCTTTACTTTCTTCTTGTTTTGACTATAGATATGACGTCACGGGTGTTGTGCAATTTTCTATGACGTCATTTGTTTTTCAGGTTTCGTCACTGCGTGACGTCATTTGTTTTTAAGTCAGACTGGTGACGTCATTTGTTTTCGATGTTTCTGGAATCTATGACGTCATTTAATTCCATATTCCTATTGTTTTAAGACTAATATTTGTCTATTGTTTTAAGGTATAATTCCTATTGTTTTAACGTTAATCCATAATTCCATACTTATCGATTCATATTTTTATAATTCCATACTTATCGATTCATATTTTTATAATTCCATACTTATCGATTCATATTTTTATGATTTCATACTTATCGATCCATATTTTTATGATTTCATACTTATCGATCCATATTTTTATGATTTCATACTTATCGATCCATATTTTTATGATTTCATACTTATCGATCCATATTTTTATGATTTCATACTTATCGATCCATATTTTTATGATTATCGATTCATATATCGATAATCGATAATCTTATTGTTTACAACAATAGGGATTATAAATATAATCCCGTAATCCTATTGGCCCGAATTCACAAAGGTGGACTAAAGTTATACCGGGGTTAAATTTAGTCGGGGGTTAGCTAATACCCGGGTTTAAAGTTAGTCCACCATGCTATTCACAAACGGTGGACTAACTAATCCATGGACTAACTTTATACCCGGGTGCTAAAGTTAGTCCATGGCTGAGTTATACCCGGGGTATAACTTTAGTCCATGGATTAAATCATGAACTGAAGCTAGCATACTATTATAATGTTATGTAGTATGAATATAACTTCCTGTTATCCTTTCAGTCATTCACCCTCACTTGTTTACAAACTCCCCCAATGTCATCTTAGAATCCCGAAACCCCCAATACCATTTAACTGCTAAGCCTTGACCATAAAAAGACCAACCCTCAGTGACGTCAGCTAACTTCATGGAAGAAGTATGACTCACACTCCAGCCCCAGTCACTTGCACAGAGCATCACCACACCCCTTGATACCAGAGAAAGTTTGATAGACAGTGAGCTGTAGACCAATCAGATCAAGTTTAGATCACTCCCACCTTTAATAGTTACACCCCAAAACCAATGATATAAATAAGACTTCTTGATTATTAGAATAGAGAACACCAACGATAGAAGACTAGACCCACACTCATCCAGATAGACTGACTGACTTCAAGACTTAGACGTCCATCGAATATTATAATAACTTCACTCCGAATCTTAATCTTATACTTCGAAACTATTATATTCATCGTCTCCCGTCATATCCGAATCTTCATGTACTTCGAACTGTCTGTAGCTGAATATTGATAATTAAATACTCTGTGATTTGAACTGTACAACTTTCTCCAAAGTTTCTTCATTACGAGTCCCTAATTACCGATCCCATTCCCCAACACGACAATAACACTGCACTGAGCATGCTCAGTAGTGAGATGATTGTCTGCTTGTACTGAGCATGCTCAGAAGTGATGTGATGCCAGTTTGCAATGGAGTCTGCAAAAAACAGATCTGCCAACTGGCATCACAGCGAGCGATCGTATCTTCTGGAGCTCGTGCAGGACCGTGCCCACATCTTTGCTAATAGAGCAAATGATGCTCTAAACAACAAAAGTAAAAACCTAGCTTGGGATGAAGTTTGTTCTGCAATTATTGCCAGATATGGGAACAAGTGGACCACCGGGCAAATAAAGACCAAGTGGAAACAACTTCGCAGCCAGGCAAAAAAGGAGTATGGCGAGTGGAAGAGACGCTCCCGTATGACGGGAGGAGGGCCACCTCCAGATCCTCCTTCATCAGTAACTCTATTAATCAAGGAGATTCTCCCAAGTGACTTTATCCAGTTGTCTAACCCATATGACGATGATGCCGGGTTGAATAATGAGGCTGTCACAGCCCTGGAATTTCTAAGCCATGGAGGTCTGACCACAGGCGATGATTGTTTGCAGTAAGTTCATTTTAATAACAGTTTGATTTAGAATTATCCTTACAAATAAAACATCAGAAAAATGCAAAAAAGTCAAAATATGACCCATTCATCAATTCTTGAAATCCCTTTCAAATTTATTTCAAAGAATTTTTATTACCGGCGTTCTCTTGTCGTCTGCGACACCGCGTAACTTCAACTTAGTCCCATACGTAGTAATTTGTGTTTGGAAAAGCCATTTATAGCGCATACTCTACGGACGTGACGGTTCAATATCGAAGTTCATCCTCATGTCCATCTGTACTTGTGTTAGGGATCGCAGAGTATCCCTTTCTCTTTTCATTTCGGTCTCTAATATACTTTGAATAGCTTGAGACTTACCCAAAAGCCCGAAAGCTTTTTTGTGCAATAAAATGTTTCCACAATTGTACTCCTATGATAAGAAATGAGCAAAAATACCGGAAAGAAAAATCTCTTCGTCGTCCACATCGTCTTGCAAATGACATGCCGGTATTTGTTGTTGTTTACTTTAAATTCCGATTATGAAACGCCAGCAGTATCTGCACATTTTCTTGAAATGCGCAAAATAGTTCATGAAAAAATGTATTAACGAAGCTTTGCCAATTTCATTTCTTATTTCAATAACCTTTGACAAAAATTCAATTTCCAACTGTGTCAACAAAACACAAACCCACAATTCTCCCGTTACTTAATTGAATAATTTGATAATCCATTTTTGAAGCTCGTTCATTCAATTTCTTTCAACTACTGTATATCTCTTTCCCTCTCTCTCCACCATAAAGCTATAACTCTGACATCTCGCTGTATGGAGTGTCATAAACAAAGAGCACTGGCTGTTCTTTTGCATTTTCTCGTGGAAAATGTCAGCATGAGTTGTTCGCTTGAACAGAGGCTCGATCTACTGTACACAGGTCACATGCAGGGCCTATAAACTACTATCTTCTCAGTCTACCGATTTGCAATTCCCCCTATACTTCGACAATCAATTACACATATTCCAGCTTGAAAAAATTACAAACTCAGCTCACAACATGCACTTCTTGACCATTTTTTTTATAAAAAAGACAAAATATAACAACAAAAACGAGGCCGTGTGGATATTCCTACTACCAATAATCAAACAATTATTTTAAGAAAAAAATAGTCATGGTTTTCTATTTTTTTTTAAATCAATTCCGATGATGCATACCATAAAGAAATTTGCCCCCATACCTCTATCCTACCTCTTTCATCGTAGGCCCTTTTTAATTTAAAGCCGAACTTTAAAATGTGCAGATCTATTTTTAAAAATCACAAATCACTTTCATCATATATGTACCAGTATATATGTGAAGAAAAAAGGATTGGGGTGGTTAATTCTTCTCAAGTCCTTTCACACTTCCAAGTTATACAAAAAAGCACGTTCAGATTTTTTTTGGCAAATTAACTTTCCTTTGAAAGGTTTTTTTTTTGGGGGGGTGTCGAATATCGCCTGGTACATTTTAAAAAATGTCAAGAGCTAGTAGTTATAAGGCAATTTTTCAAACCATCTAAGCAACATATGAGATTAAGCAAATGCTTTCAATTATTACCTGCTATGAAAAAATCAAGTTGAATGTTTCTCTAAAATTAAAAATGGGCACTTTTTTTTTTGGGGGGGGGCAGACTTCATCTCCATCATTGGTGTTCAATTAATACATTCAAGTAATTTGTAGAACTTCACTTTACCCCCTTCCTCCTAAAACCTATTAAAGGTGGATTTTCTTTTTTATGAATGTTGATAACCCTATCATACCTTGATAACCCCATCATACTACTTTAGATGACCCACTCCATTTTATTAGTAATAGTTTACTCATTCCTTTTCTTTCTCACACACATTTTTTACATTTATATTCAGGCAAGACGAACAGAACAGTCTTCATCCAGCAACAAGTCATGAACCAGTTCTTGCATCAACAAGGTAATTTCTGTTTTCCTCACCAACACACAAATTTGGAAAGTAAAAGCCCAGTTGCTAAAGCAATATTATCTAACTATCCTACTTCAAAGGTAGCATCGGGGGGGGGGATGTCATATTGAATAGCCCCAAGAGAGGTGTGGGTCATGTGTTGAAACCGGCTAAGCCGCATATCAGATTGAGTAAGGGCTTTTAATTATTACTTGCTCTTTAATATAAAATAAAACTTTAATTTGAATAGTGATTTAAAATTCCGAACGGGCACTTTTGTTTTGGCAGAGTTTATCTCCATCATTGATGCATATTCAATACATTCAAGTAATTTGTAGAACCTCACTTTACCCCCTCCCTCCTTACACCTATTAAAGGTGGATTTTCTTTTTTTTATGAATACAACCTTGATAACCTTATTATACTACTTAACATGTCCCGTTCCATTAGTAATATTTTAATAATTCTCTCACACATTTTGACATTTATTCAGGCAAGACGAACAGAACAGTCTCCATCCATCAACAAGTCATAAACCAGTTGTTGCAGCAACAAGGTAATTTCCATGTTTTTCCTCCCTAACAATAAACAAATTTGGAAAGTAAAAGCCTAGTTGCTAATGCAATATTTTCTAACCAACCCACTTGGAAGGTGGATGAATTATCTTGTTTAAAATGTTTTATCCTTTATTCATGGTGGGGGGGGTGAAGATTTGCTCCAAAAGAGGTGTGTGGGTCATGTGTTTGAAACCGGATAAGCCACATATGGGATTACCTGCTATACAAAAAAGGGGGGAAAGGAAAAGGAATGGTGCTTTTTGAATTCAAGATAGGCACTTGTGTGTTTTTCAGAATTCAACTCCATCATTGATGCACATTCAATACATTCAAGTAAGTTGTAGAACCTCACTGTACCCCCTCCCTCCTTACACCTATTAAAGGTGGACTTTCTTTTTTTATGAATGCACCCTTGATAACCTTATACTACAAGAGATGTACTTCTTCATTTCGAAAAAAATTAAACAATTGTTTTTTTCACTCTCACACACATTTTTACATTTATTCAGGCAAGACGAACAGAACAGTCTCCATCCATCAACAAGTCATAAACCAGTTCTTGCATCAACAAGGTAAGTTCCATGTTTTCCTCACCAACAATACACACATTTGAAAAGTAAATGCCTACGTGATATACAAAATAAAGTGAATAGTGCATGAAATTATATGTAATCATTTTTTTTTACGAATTAATCTCCTTAAGTGCTGCTAACTTAATAAACCTAAGTAATGTTCAACTTCAGTTTAACTGTTTCCTCCTTGCCCCTAATAAAAGGGGGGGGGGGGTGATAAGCAACATTTAACACTCTCCTGAATTACTTCAGATCTTACATTCCATTAGTAATATTTGCATAATTCTTCTTTTTCACACATATACATTAATTCAGTCAAGCAAACATGCAGAACAGTTCCCTTCCATCCACAACTCAGAATGGAGACATTGAAACAACAAGGTAAGTTCACTTCTTTTTTATTATTAACAAGATACACATTTGAAAACAGATGGCTCAGTTGGTAGAGAAATCTAGTCTATAAAAGAATCTACTTTAAAAGTGAATCATCTGAGGGGAATACAGGCATTAAAATCACAATTCTCTATTAACATTAATTCAATTCACACACCCATGCTTATAAAACAGTCATGAAAATCAATATTCATGTGTAGATTATAATTCATTTGACATACTGATATATTAAATATGAATACTAGATTGTCAGCATTATTCAACATTTACATTTTTATAAAATTTTATAAAATAATTCCTTTTCCGGCCAACTCCTGATGGAACTATATCAACCACACTACCTACATTGTATACCTTGTTTAAATGCCTCTGCTGAACCTGATCCTATAATAAATACCAACACACAGCCTTGAATAGAATCTTTTTTAAAAATCTTACAGTCTGTTAAAGAAGTTAAAAGAAAAATGCTTGCACCATATAAACAAGCGTTACTTGTTCATGAATCTTCATTTTCATGAATTACATAATTTATCACATTGAATCGCTTTGGACAACTTCTATATAAATCACCCGATTGCTAAACAAGTACTTGCACATTTCATTTACGACTTGTTTTCTAGAAACTTTTGAGATCATTTACATTTGCAATATGGGTGTGTATAGCTCTGAATATAATAATTGCAATTCACATTCAAATGCCTCCATTTATATATTTTTTTTATAATAAGTTATGTATTGATGTTCTCTCCTAGGCAAGACACAACTCGAAACTCGTGGAGAGAAGAGGCGATCAACCATTCCCCACCAACCAAAAACTAGACCCAAACATCCACATATCCATTCAAGTGAGGAGAGACTCGTTGAACTGGCAGAGGAAGAGCACCAGATACGACTTGAATACATGAGGATAGAACATGAGTATAGGATGGAAATCCTTAAAGTTCAAAAGAAGACTGAAGAGGTGAAGCTAAAGGCTGCTCTTGCCGCATATTCCGAGGACTAAATGAAAAATATCCAAACTTCCTTATTTCTATTCTGATGAACTTTTGCATTTTATTTTTTTTTCATTTCTTCAAAACATTTAGTCAAGGCTCAATTGCCCCCTAAATTGGTATTAATTATCTTGCCTTTTGGAAAGTATTTAACATACAAGTTCTTTCATCATAATTTTCATGTACCTAAATTATTTATCAGAGAGCAGAAATGTACATAATCCATTTCTTGTAATAAGACATATTTTTATGTGTGTACATACATATATATATTTATAAATATATATATTAGACCACCAATGGCAATAAAGTTGAAGAAATATTTATTGTTCATACAACAAATATGTCAATAAATTGGAATTCAGACACTGTTAATGATCTTGTTACTATCATTCTTTTGACTTGGTAACTATGTACCCAATGCATGTGAATATTTAACACTTTCATAACACTACAAGTTTGATATCACTGGATATTAAAGATGGATGACCAGAGCATGATGGACAATTTTAACAAGAAATCCATTTGAACGCTACAAGAATGCCTTTACATATAATGTATATCATCAATATGCTTGAAATTGATTTTTTTGAAAAACAGGGAATGACCTTAAAATTGTTTTGACAGGACTTCGTTTAGACGAAGCAAATGTATCATAATCATTTTATTCATCAAAGATATTTCTGAAACAAACGCAAGAGGGAGGATATTAATTCATGAAGTTTCAAACAATGAGAGATGAATTTGAACCAAGTCAGCAGACAATTTTACCATTACTGCATGTAACCAGGTGTACTGGGTGTATCAATGAGACATGTCTACATAAGGAGTCGCTGATGGGGAACATGTAAATGTAGATTGCATGTGAAAGGGCTTCCACACTGGGTATGCAGAGTTGTAAAGTAGAGTTGTTTGGGAAAACTATTTGGTGTGCAAATCACAAATGACAGAATTCTGGCATCTTTTCAATCATTTTGGACTTTTAAAACTGGAAGTATTTACTTTTAAAACTCTTTTTTTTTATTTTCATTTGACACATGAAAAATGATATGTATCGCACAAGTTTAACTTTGGGGAAATAAATTGGTATCTTAAAAAGGTGTCTACATGTATGACAAGGAGTTCCTTAAATTGAATATTTTTTTTTAAAATGCATCATGAATAGCACCATCAGAGAATTGAAAGAGCAACTTTCAATTTATGACAATGACGCCAATTTAAAAAATGAGGCTGTGACAGTGTAATCCTTGAATTCAAATTGTAAAAGCTAATATTTTTCATGCTCCAAGTGCACGTAAAAGAGCGACATGGTCTCAAAGAAACAATGTCCATAATACGGTAGTAAAAATGATTGTATGCGTACTACCTAACACTCTGAATGCCCAGTGTAAAAGCCCTGTAATGCTGGAAAATAACAAATACCTTGTCAGCATCTCAATTCAAGGATTTCCTCTAAGTGGACTGGAAGAACAGCTGGTACCAGAAAAGATGGTTCTGAGTGGATACTTGGGTTAGTTGGAAAAATGGTCCTCAATGATTTGCTCTCTCCTGAGCCTACCAGCGACATCGTCATGTAGGCCAGGAGGAAGGTGGACAAGTGGAGGCATTTCCTCTGGCTCAGGTCCTGGAATATCTACCTCGTTATGGTCGAGGGAGATGTTCCACAGGACCGAGCAAGCCACTATTATTGTGAAAGTAGTATCCACCTTCACGCGCAAATCATTGAGGCACGGGAACCTCCTCTTCCAACGGCCAAAGGTGCGCTCGATAACGCAACGTCCTCTTTTGTGGGCGCTATTGTAGCGCACCTGTGGCCGTCCAAGAGGATTAAGGAGGGGAGTCAACAGAAAGGGGAGGCAGGGGTACCTGCAATAGAAAAATTAAGAAAGAAGCATTAGAATTTCTTTTAAATATATTCATTGCTTACGATAAGATTCCTTATGTAATTATGTTTCTCATTACATTATTTT
The DNA here is from genome assembly GCF_018143015.1 of Lytechinus variegatus. Classification (NCBI taxonomy): domain Eukaryota; kingdom Metazoa; phylum Echinodermata; class Echinoidea; order Temnopleuroida; family Toxopneustidae; genus Lytechinus; species Lytechinus variegatus. The sequence continues at coordinate 3,541,975 of NC_054740.1, read as the reverse complement.
GATGGAGATTTTGTTTATAATTTTAAACCAATTATTTTGCGATTCAAATCTATAATTAGATACATCGAAATCCTTTTCATGGTTGATACTTCATTTCAACTTCTAGGCTTGCATTACTTTGAATTCAAGACTGGTGAATCTTAACTTAATCCTAACCACACCGGTCTTACAGTGTTTTATGTGACTGTGGGGTTGAATCAACCAACACCGTGAAAATTGGCATGATAACAGTGTGGGATGTGATGTAAAGGCTGTATTTTATATTTTTTTTCAAAATAAAGATTTTTTTCATATGGCTTTATCATGCTTATTTATGCGTTAATCATACTTTTTGCTCTAATTCACTAAAAAAGTTCCTAGAATGCTAATTTTGGGTGTTAATATTTTTCAAATACCATTGCTATCACAAATGAGCAAATTTCTTGTTTGAAAATGAATGAGGACAGGAAAAATACTCAAATCTTTATAAACAAGGCAAGAGCGATTTAGTGTCTCGCCCACGTTTGAAAAAGACCAGAAATATTGTGATTTGCGAGGACACGTAACAGAATGGTATCGAAACTTCATTGTGAAATGACTGGGATGATAACACTTGTCATAAGAGCCTTGCACATAAACTTTAATGTTGACCTTACCATGTGACCTCTGACTACAGCCTAACATGCAGGTCCCCCAAGTCCATCTACCATCCAAGTTTGGTTGAAAAGTGACTTACGGTTGCAAAGTAAGGTGTCATAAGGGAGTCTTGCATGTAAACTTTAACGTTGACCTGAAAATGACCTTTGACCTTACCATGTGACCTCCAACTACAGCCTAACATGCAGGTCCCCCAAGTCCATCTACCATCCAAGTTTGGTTGAAAAGCGACTTACGGATGTGGAGTTATGTGTCATTAGGTTTGTGACGGACGGACGACATTTGGATCCCTAAGTCTCGCCTTCACCTCTGGTGGGCGAGACAAAAATGAGAAAACTCAATTTACATTGTCATCACAAGAACGAAAACAAGAAGGGCGGACAGCACAGAAACCTAATTCCTCACTTTTAATCTATCAAATGTTTAAATCACTTTTGCTCAAAAGAACTTCACATACATTCATGAGGTAAGTTTACACTCATATAATACATAAATTCATTCTCACAATTTTTTTGTAATTCATATATTAATTTCTTATAAATACACATAAATAATTTCCAAGTCAAAATGTGATTCTTAAGAAAAATACAGGTGTATGTATAAATTAGTATATTTAATGTTTTTCAAAATTCTGTGTAGAAATTTTGTATCCCCACCTTGAGCTATCAAACATGTGTATAAAACAAACAGAATTGCAATTGGACTTGAAATGAAGAAGCATTTTGAAATTGTGGACGGCCGACACGCCACGGCATAAGCTCATCTGGCAATCTCCCTCTAATGAAAATTATCTTGAAAAAATAATTGACATACCCACTATCCCCAAGTAGCCACTCAGAACCATCAGCCCTAGCTTCCAGCTGTCCTTTCAATGCACACTCAGAGAAAATCCGTGAATCGTGGGTGCTGCCCGGCCATCTGGCAACGATATTTGTTATTTTTCCAGCTACATCACATACAACCTAAATGTTGTGAAAGGATAAATATCCATTAAAAAAAATCTACCATCATAACCTATAATTTCATTTAAACTCAATCTAGAAATTGACGTTTCATAGAAAATGTATACAGCAAACACATGAAATCTGTTTTGAAATGGAGAATTCAATGAACTTCTACAAGAAAAGCACATGTGTGAGAGAAATGCAGATTTTCTGATTAACCAGTAAATCAGAAAATCACTATCCCTATGTATCAAGCGATATGTTCTTCAGGGAAAACGTTTCTCAACTATTTTTAATTTCCACATAGGTGTTACATTCATCTGTTACTATCTTTAAGCAGTTCTGTATTGAGGGCAATAACTTCCATGAGAGAAGAAAATGAGATAGACAATAGTACTATGTCTTTTTTTGGGTCATTATCAAATTATTCCTGAGTCCAGTATCAATCAGTTCAATTTCAAATTGAAAACAGTGTAGTGTAATACTAACCTGTACATTTACAGAGTACCTGTTCTTCCTGTTTAGGAAGTACAGGGCTTGTTCCCCACCAGGACTCCTGATGTAGACATGGGTCCCATCGATAGCACCGATGACCCCTGGAAACCCGCAGTAATCATAAAATTGTCGCTGGGTGGTTTCAATTTCATCTCTTGTGGTCGGAAACTTCATGAACTGTCTCTTCCTCCTTGCGATTGCCTCAGAAACATCTTTGATGATTCTGCACACGGATGATTGTGATACAGTTGCTTCGTCTGCATGCATCTTCTGAAAGGTGCCTGCAATTATGAATAAGTGATATTAAGTAATGGGTTTGATATGGAAGCCAGTCATGATTAAATAATCCCTAATCCTTGATCCTTACATTATTCTGAATCAGACACCCTCTTACAAACCTAACCCTAGCGATATATCCTCAGAAGGATTAAGAATGAAGTATATGTTGCAAGAGCATAGGTCGTGTTATCATGCAGCAGATTTATTTCTCAGATGAATAATAATAATATGGACCATTTACATAGTGCAGTTAAATACCATACTGCGCTTTACAATTGGTACCATAATTATTACCCCTGCAGTAGCTGATCCACCATACAGACGCTCAAGCATTCGAGGAATTTATTCCTTCCAGGTACCCATTCACCTCACCTGGGTTGTTGAGTGCAGCACAACATGGGTAAATTTCTTGTAGAAGGAAAGAATGCCTAGGTTGAGAATCGAACACAAGTCTCTCAGATTGAAAGACAAGTGTCCTAACCACAAGACCATGATGCCCCCCCCCAAAAAAAAAAACATGTTTCGGCAATGATGATCATAAACATTCATTTACTGGTGTATATAATAGACATAAAAATTGATCAGCTGCACATGGTGAAAGGGTCAATATACAAGAATTTACGAAGTATAATATAACAAGGCAAATGAGCAAAAACGTATTAACAGTGTTATGTATCAAAAGTAATAAGTCTACTTACAAAGATATGATTATCTCATATTATTATTGATAGAAGATTGAGGGAGAGGTAAGCTTAGGGAAAGAGACAGAGAGAGATGGAGCAAAAGAGAGAGAGGGTGTAACGGGATTTAAAATAGAAAGAGAAATTTGAGTGAGGTAGAAAGAAAAAGAGAAAGTGGTGAAGAGGATAATGACATGAAGGACAAAACAAGAGACAAAATATTGTAAATTATGATTGAAAATAAATAAGGATTTAATCAGCATTCAGCAGTCTAGTCAATTTTACATTCCTGGAAGAAAACATGAATGACTGGAGAAATTTGAAAGCACATTCATCTAAGTGATGTAACCCCACCCCCCTCCCCTGTTTTATAGTTAGAGGACACATGCAAACTTCCAAAACTCAAGGGATCTTGATAACAGGGAAAAGGATTAACTCACCAACAGCATAGAAACGAAATCCAGTCAAAACCTGCAACATGACAGGCAATGGGTCATTCCTGTCTGTCTGTCTCTCTAAATCCCCTTCGAGCATATTGATGATATACATCGCAGTTTCTTTGGAGAAGCGGTACCTTTCTCTGAAAGGTTCATCCTCGTAGCATTCAAATGGATTCTTCCTGTCCCTTAATCCACGCTCCGGTCTTCCTATGTGTTGCTGAATCTGCAAGAAAGTTGAAGTTGGAAGATTGTGTTGAAGAGTCAACATGAATGGGTAGTTTACTCTTTAAAGTTTTAATTACATTAAAGTAAACAAGGCAAAATTCATTCTGTGTCTTGCCAACTAATGAAAATAACCAAAAATATCTTGATTTGCGAGGGCAATCAATAGAATTGTATCGAAACTCCGTTGAGAAATGACTGGGATGGAATAACACTTATCATAAGAGTTTTGCACATAAGCTTAAATTTTTATCTCAAAATGAACTTTGACCTTACCATGTGACCTCTGACTGCAGCCTAACATGCAGGTCCCCCTAGTCCATCTTCTATCCAAGTTTTTTTTTTTTTTTAATAGCTTGGACCAGCTGCAGTTTTGTTTTATTTACTTTTCCTTTTTGTCTATAAGAAGGACAAAATAACATGCATCTAAATGTATATAGAATTTAAGTAATAGAGGTTCGTTGTTTCTTCAAAAAGGATATTCTAATGAAATAAAAAAAAGAGAACTCATAGTCATACATACCTCCCTCTCTCTCTCTACACGGCGCAGCTGTTCAAAATTGTGAGCCATGACTTTCACAATCGTAGGTACATGTATGGTATGTTGCTGAAGTGTTAAGACTGTTAGGAGGAAAAATAGAATGGGGAAAAATACTAATCAATCATACTGCAATGTCACGGTATATAAAGACAATGGAGATCTAAATGTGGCCTAATGTGAATTTAAAATACATTTGTACGGTCACCAAGTGGAAAAAAGAAAGGGGTGGGGAAAAAATATACATGTAGCACACACAAAAAAGAAAGAGAACCTTTAATCAAAGTTGGATCTGGCTAATTATACACAGATTGACAATAAATAAATCATGAATATACAATAATGATTTACGGGGGGGGGGGTAGGTATAGAAAAGTTCACTTGTATACAGGACCACTTGTATACCATTCTGACCAACCTGATTCAGGCTGTGTTAAAATTCAATCAGTACATCAGATACTAGTACAATTCAATAATTAGAGAAACAACAAATTCCAATAACTCATTAATTCATGATCAGTCTAATATAACAAATTTTGACTGTGCACATACCATCTTTTAACAGACAAAAAATATTAAAATAATAGGGGGGGGGGGTAGGTATAGAAAAGTTCACTTGTATACAGGACCACTTGTATACCATTCTGACCAACCTGATTCAGGCTGCTAAAATTCAATCAGTACATCAAATACTAGTACAATTCAAAATACTATAAATAATTAGAGAAACAACAAATTCCAATAACTCATTAATTCATGATCAGTCTAATATTACAAATTTTGACTGTGCACACACCATCTTTTAACAGACAAAAAATATAAAAATAATAGGGGTCTGAAGTGAAGCCACACAGAAAAATCAAGCAATATAGATCTAACATTAAAATAGAAGAAACTAGATCCATCTCCAAATCCGAAAATTGCAACGATTAAAATGGATATCAATTAGATCTAGGCCTATCATGACTTCAAGTAACTTCATGTCTAGACTCAATCCACAAATATTATTGCGAAGAAATATTGGCATTTTATTTGGGGGGGGGGTTGATAGCAAATATAATTAATATTTCCGGCATTATCGTGATATTGGGAACCACCGTTCACTTCATACAGCAGCGCTTTATTCAATCACACGCACAGTTCCCCATTTCCACCTCCATTCAGTCTTTGTAAAACTACAACTTACAAAAATACAAGTGCGTGTACACAAATCTACGAGTGGTTCCAAAAACCACGATTTGGCCATATTTCCTTGCAAGAATGGCTTAAGATAACACAGAAGATAGAGTAGGCTAGGCTACGGTACCATGTGTACGTGATTAACCCAGGCCAGGGAGCTCCGGCCCGCAGAGAAGCCGAGCCGGAGCTCCCTGGCCTGGGTTAGCGTACCAGCGGCATCGTTGCATCCTCGCACTGTTAAACACACAAAAACACATTGCTGGGACTGAGCAGCTCTACACACGACGATGACAATGATTCAGATACAATATTGAGTTTTGGAGCATACTTTTAGGACAGTTTAAACAATCATTAATAGATATAGATGAATCTGAATATTTCTTACTAATTAAACTTCAAGTAATGATGCAATTTACTTACAATCTTGGTCGCAGTCGTGAAATTCGTAGCGTTATATACGGCAACAACCAATGAATTGACTGCCGAAAAAGTTTACTTTTTGGCGGCAAACTGACGGTAACTTTTCCGCAATAGAAATGCTGCTCTCTGATTGGTTAAAACCGTGGACTAACTTTAATCCACCGATTTAGTCCACCCCAAAGAGCTGACTAAATCGTGACGTCAAATGACGCGTTTTATACCCCGGTATAACTTTAGTCCACCTTTGTGAATCGCAAAAGTTAGTACCTAGGTACTAACTTTAGTCCATGGATTAAAATGACGTCAAATGACGCGTTTTATACCCCGGGTATAACTTTAGTCCACCTTTGTGAATTCGGCCATTGTTTACAACAATAGGATTATAACTAATCCTATTGTTTAGAACAAAAGAACATTATGGTAGTACACGCGTACCTTTACTACTGGCGATTTTTAAAGAAACATTGAGGCCACCGTCTTGAAGCACAGAAACCCAAAATCACAAAGTAGTTTCGGAATTTCGTTGCGCAGCATCGTAATCGTTCAGGCAAGGGAATATTCACCCCTTTTATTCATTCTGGAAAATGAAGGTATTTGCTATATTGTGATTTACCCCAAAACGGATTATCGTCGTTATTATACACTTTGCAAATGATTGTATACAAGGGGGTAAAGAGACCATTCATCAGTAGAGTGACAATAGGCAATGGAAAAAAAAGAGCAGACAACAAAGCGGTATCGATCGAACCCGACTTGTCTGCGCGTGTTGATTGCCCTTACGCATTGTTGTACACAGTGCCTATTGACTTGGGAAAAAGCGAAGATTTGACAAAATAACAGGACTTTTTCCTCGTAAATATCTTATCTATTCTGTTGATCTGAGAAGCGAGACCTTTATTTCTAGAAAGAAAAATATCTGATCTTTCATTTTTACATTTACAAAAATCCTGAAAATACTTCAGTTTTGCGCGATTAGCAATAGATTAGGAAATCACCGCCAAAGATCCATATACCAGCAATGTACAAAAACGGCTCCGCCGCGGGGAGAGGTATCCGGTTTCGCGGGCCCGCAAGCAAAGGGTTAAACAACCGGTCCTGAAAAAAGGACTTTGGACTTATATTTTTTGAAACAATCGGGTCCGGAATAAAGACTTTGGATTTATATTATAATTTTTAAACCACCGGGTCAGGAAAAAAAAACATTTGGACTTATATTATAATTTTTTGAACAACTGGGTCTGGAAAAAAAATATTTAGGACTTATATCATAATTTGTTCATTAAACGGGTCAGGAAAAGAGACTTTGACTTCTGTGCTATATGAACGCATTACTACAGGATTTTAGTTTGGAAAAGATTTGCCAAAAACCCGTTCAAATTTTTAACATTTGTAGGTAAAGTGATTATTACATTTGTGGGTGAAATCATTACATTTTTGGGTAAAGTGGTATTACATTTGTTGGCGTTATTACATTTGTGCATTTGTGGGTAAATTGTTATGACATTTGTGGGTGTTATTACATTGGTTACACTTCATAATTCCGAAGGTTCTTTATTCCGAAGGTTCGTAATTCCGAAACCCATAAATTGACTATACCTCCATGTTCGTTAATCCGAAAACGAAAAAGGGCTCGTTAATCCGAACATTTGTGGCGTTATTCCGACGGTTCGTTATTCCGAAGGTTCGATAATCCGAAAACGAAATAAGGTTCGTTGTTCGGAAGGTTAGAATAATTGACCCTATGGTCAATTATTCTTAAAATGGCATTATTGCGAGGTGTTGCAAGCGTGAATCACAAGCTAAACTTTAGGGTATTCAAATATAAAATGAAAATAAGTTTTTTAAAATCCAAACAGATTTCTGCTGTCATAAAATTGATGTGCATCTAACGAAAGAATTAACACGAGCGCAAAACAGGAGCTTAAACAAACTGACCAGAAAAGGAATCTGTTAAAGAAAACATTTAGTAACCTCTTTAGGATGCATATTTCACCAATCGAATGAGAGTGCGAAGCGCAAGCTGAATAATTTGCAATATTCTAGCCTGAAAACTTAACTTGTATACTTTAAAAAGAGTATTTTATTTCGAAAAAAAAATGAAAAACGGCATATTTATTTTGAAAAAAGAACTTTCCCATTTTGGAAAATATTCATTTTACGGGTTTTTTATTTCATTTTTGGGGTGCAGGTGCCCCCTGCCTCCCGCCCGGTGGATCAAACTTACGTCAAATAGGGGTGGGGAGGCAAATTGTTTTTCAGCCATATTTTCCTCGATCTGCAGCTTAAAGTTGATTTTTGTTTGTTTCTTTGAAAGGGTAGTCCTAAACAGGCAATAATTATCTTTATACTTATAAAACAAAGTAAATATGTAACAACATGATAAACCCTTTTTAAATAATGCGAGCGCGAGCTATTTTTTTATATGATGGGCGATATGTTTGTGATCTTCAAAACGAGATGCCTATGTTTCTGCGAGCGTAGCGAGCAAGTGGTTTGGGGAAAAAAATCAAATCTGAGGATGTAAAATTCGCCTTTTTTCAATTCAATTACTGTTAAAAGGGCATCCTTGTGAGATGTTCACGTGCTCAATCTCTTGGAAATTCATGTAGGCCTAGAATGATAATGATAATAATGATATAGATATTATTTACCCAGGGAAGCCACTTCAGTTCTGAAAAATGTTCTCCCAGTTATTATTATTTTTTTTTACAAGAATGCTTAGAATGTCCAATTTTCAGGTTGGAAAATCGGAAAAAAATTTGCTCACGTTTCTCGCTCGCATCAAGTATTGTTTATTGAGGGACTCATTCTATTCCTGGTCACAAAAAAGTATAAAATGTCCAGTTTTTAGGTTGGAATATCACAAATGTTAGGCTTGCGGTTCGCGCTCTCATTATTTAGTTCGTGAGATGTTTACTCTATTCATGAGTCACTAAATTTGCAGTCTTTAAAAGCTTACTTTCTGAAGCCTGTTGCATAAAACTTTTTACCTGAGAAAACAGGTAAAAACTGAAAACTAAGGTTAGTCTGATTTCCGCCATTGACTTTAGCACAGGGCAAAAACTCCGGTAAAAACAACCTGAGTTTTCTCAGGAAAAAAGTTTTATGCAACGGGCCCAGGGTCATTATACAAATTACAGCTCGCCCTCGCGTTAATTCTTTAGAAAGATACACATCTTTCTAACGATTACAAAAAAATGCTCAGAATGTTTAAGCTCACGTCTTGTTACATGAAATGCCTACTAGTTTAAGCCTGCAATTCGCGCTTTCAACATCTCACAAGGATCATTATTAGTATTATTTTTATTACCAGCAGAATCTGTTATTAAAAATGACATCCCCTCCAATTCAAATCCTATTATCTAGAGGTAACTCGGACGAGACCAACACACTTGATCCCATGCAACTTTAAACCATTTGCTTAGGCAGCAATTGCTCATATAAAGTCGAAATTAGCCTATGCTTGATTAGGGCGCCTATTCTTAGTGAAATACATGCTTTGGGCCACAACACACGCTGGTATCATCGATCGTTATTACTATATCATTGCATAATAACGTGTAATCTTGTAATAACAACACCGTTTTTTGTACCAAAATGAATTATTTTCATTTTCGGAAATGCGAACCTTATTTAATTTTCCGATTAACGAACCTTATTTCGTTTTCGGATTTACGAACCTTCGGATTTACGAAGCTTCGGAATTACGAATGTATGCGTATTACATTTGTGGATGCAACAGGGCTATCTTGGATTTAACCTAAAGATTACCTTATATGCAAAAATATATAATAGAAATGGATTCTATACACACCAAAACCCCGAAAAAGAGGTATTCCTCATTATTTTCCTGCAAGTGGTTCAACAGATAGATTTTTAAGTTGATATCAGGCGGCCATTTTGGATTTATGCAAATTAGCAAAATATCCCAAAGTTTTAGGGCCCCATGAAATCATGATTCAAGAAAAAACTTCATCGGAAAGGACATTTCTAGGTTAGTGTACTGAGCCTATGGGACTCTCAAATCGACTGTATTAAAAGTCAAGTCCATCCCAAAAATTTACTTACTTAAATAAAAAGAGAAAAATCGAACAAGCATAACACTGAAAATTTCATCAAAATCGGATGTAAAATGAGAAATTTATGACACTTTTAATTTTATCTTATTTTTCACAGTGATATGCACAACTCGGTGACTCAGTATGTATTATCCATCACTCACTAATCGTTTTGATTGTTTGAATTATACATTATTTCATTTTTCATAGAATTTACAATAAGGACCAACTTAACTCAACTATAATAGTATTAAACAATTCTAATTCCATACGTTAAGGGGGGAAGTTATCGTTGTTTCACTTGGAAGTGAGGAGAAAATTTGAATATTTCATGTAATAAAATACAAAATAAGTTTTGAGTAGATGATGCCATAGTCTCCTCATTTGCATACTAGCCAGAATATGCACATAACTGTTTTGTGAAATTAGGTGAAACTTTTAAATATCAAAACTTTCTTATTTTATATCCGATTTTGATGATTTTTTTCAGTGTTATGCTTATTGGTATTTCTCTTTTTATTCAAATCAACTTTTTGTTAGGATGGACTTGTCCTTCAAATTTATCTTAACATCTAGGATCAAAAGAAAATGCGCAATTCTCAATCATTCATAACACTGGAGATTTGTATCAAAGGACAGAAGGGAAACGTATACTTCCACCCATGAACATTTTATGTAGTAAGTGATGACGATGGGTAGAAAATCAACGGGAAGCACCATATTGATTCACAAATAAAATTACTTCAGTATTACCTCGTTAATGAAAACTAGTCTTGTTAACATTTTATTACTTTTAAAGGAAATACTCACTTGATACGTATTTTTGGTTTGGAGATGCTTTCTTCTTTTCCTTGCTATATATTGTGTTCCCATCACTTCCAATATTAAATCTATGTCTTTCAGGGGATACCAAACGTGATCCAAGTGGCTGTGGCAGGAAACCAACACGAAGCTGCCATCCAATTATGGTTAAAACGCCGACCATCAATAAGACGCTTTTTGTTCTTAATCCTTTGATGTTCAAAAAGCCCATTTCCTTGAACTCATGTGCTCTAAAGTGTGAGGGAAAGTAATAAGTGAAACAAATATTATTCCCTTTGATGTTTTTTTTTCTTTTGCGAAAGCCAAATGAATGGCAAATTTCATACCTCTTATAATGTAAATCTCTGCATATGAGGCTGTATAAATCATGCTTATCCGAAAAAGTATACATTTCGGAGAGTTCCGAAACCATCAAATATTATATTATGATCTTTCAAATTTGTTACTAACAAACTGTGCAATACGTCATCTAATCGATTCTTACGAAAAAAGACAATTGGGCAGAAAAAAACTGTATTTGTCAAAGGGGATATATGAAAACATATAGAGAATTGCCATGCGAGCGAAGAAGCCGACGATCGCTGTTTATTTTTTTTCTCGGAAAGCAGGATACCGAATTATTATGCACAGGCATGGGCGGAAATCCCAGAGGGGGACAAGTGGAACGCTCCGCCCTACCAAAAATAGTAGGAGGACACAATGTCAAATGTCCCCCTACTTTTTTTGGCTTTGTATGATGTAGAAAAATACAACACTTTAAAATCAAAATAATGCATGTGTTTTGATAACCTTATAATTTTGGTGAAACAACTTTTTTCCTTTTCAAATTTTCCAGGCCAAGGACCTTTGGGGACAGATTTCTGCCCGTGTGTACATGCGAACGTCATATCCTTAACAGTTTCTTGCACGAACCGAACAGGGCAAACTGACGTCATCTTTTGACGTAATAATGACGTCGTAAAAAGTCGGCTTCTAGGCAGCTTCCGTTTCTGTCGCTAAATTTTGTCACCGTACGAGATTTAGGAATTACGTGAGCTTTGCGCACCCGCAAGGCAATCTGCAATGAGCCCTCTCATTCACTGCCCCAATCCGTGATATGGCATTAGTTCGTATTTGATGACGTCATCCGTTCTGAGGAAATATGAATGAAGCAGCACATAACTTCCACGTTTCAGCGATCGAGAAAGGCTTGTAAGCAGCGGGTTAATGTTCAGGCGAATGCTTATAGGTGGCGGAAGCGCGAAAATGACACCGGGAGACGCATTCCTCCTAAATTTCAGGATGGGGACAGTGTCCCCTAAAAAGAGAGAGGAAGAAAAAAGAGAAAGAAAAGTGAATGAAAGACAGAAGAAAGAAAGAAAAAAAAACGGAAAAAAGAAAGGAAAAGGATAAGCGATAATAAGTGTAGGCCTACTGAACAGCTAGAACAAAGAAATTTGAAACATATATAGAATGGCGACAAAATATTTGTTTTTCTTTTGAAAATAGTACACAAAATCTAGTCTCCTTTCTGATACGATTTTGTTCGGAAAAAAAATGACAAGCAATTTTTTTTCGCACCAGAATGAAGAATGTTTAGATCAATTGAGTTGAGTGTTCCATTTAATTTTCAATTAAGTATCTCACTTATTTTCATATCGCTCCTCACACTCGCATTAATTGTTTAGTTGGAAATCCATTCTTTTTATGACTACTGAAAGTGCTCAGAATGTCTAGAATTTGGGATCAGAATACGAAAAAAATGGCTCGGGCTTCGCAGTTGTATAAAATGTTCAGCTACATACCCAACCTTTTCATGATTACCAAAAGTCAGAATATATTAAAATTTTTAATTCGCGCCTTGCGTTCTCGTAAAATGTTATTGAGATATCCATCAGTTTCATGATTACCAAAAGGGGTAACGGCATTGGCATCTCCAGGTGCAGATCCAAGGGGGGGGGGGCAGCCGCCCCCTCCCTCTATTTTTGGCAACCAGAAACGAAAATGACAAAACCACAAAAAAGTACGAAGGAGGTATTACCCTAATGTTTAATTTACGGCATTGTAACGGCTGGCCCGGTCCCCAAAGGCGTATTCGCAGAGGTACCGTATTCTTTTTGTTCACATGTAGGCAAACCATGCTTCCGCACTGCGCATCAAGAAATTCTCCTACAAATGGGTCTAATGCAGTCCATTAATCTCCGACTAGCATTGTTACGATACTGCAACAAATAACAATCAAGATTTAATTTAAATTTCCCTTTTTTTATTACAGGAAATAATTATACATAAATAAAACAAATAATGATCTTACATAAATCTCTTGAAGTGTCTGATGTACAATCCAGGGTTATAGTTCACTGTTATAGTCCAATATATATTCCAGGTAGGCTGGGAAGATTCCTTATTGATGATGGCGATGATGAAACTGATGTTGAAGTCCGATGAATAATAAAAGTCACTGTAACGAGTTGAAATGTCCGTGAAGACGATGTTGATGATGATTAACAGTCAATTTCAGCAATCCATGGGTTGAAGCGTGTTCATTGAACAGGTTGATGATGTTGATGATCTCGATGAGAACTGATAATTTCTCTCTCAAAATAACTGCAAACAGTTCATTGATGGTGGGCATAAACTGCTCTGATCTGATCTGGTGAAGTGATCTCATATGATGTGATGTGATCTCCTGCTCTCATATGATGTGATGATGATCTTGAAAAATCTGCAGCTTTATACTAATTACAAGTATTCTAGATCATTCTCTATAATGGAAAGTTCTAGCATTGCCTTCCAAAAGAATGTTCTTCCTCTTTCAGGAGCCTTCTTCATTTCTAAAACATTCTTGAATGACCTCATTGAAATCAACAGGTGTAAACAAAATACCTAAGCCTATTCATTTCCACTACCAATACAATTCTATTGTTTGGCTTTTCCTTATTCAACAATAAAACTCCTTGGCCTTTAAATAGGCAAGGCCTTCATAATAAAAAGACATCCTGGAATGTTCTTTACAATTCTTGGCTATCCTTAAAGGGAAATAACTAATAGATTAATGTAATTGCTTTTAAAATTCTTTTACAATTATTTATATATATAACAGCTCGATCTGCATAGGAGGATTGCCATATGCTAACAAGTAGGCCGTTAAACAATAAATGCTTGAAATGACCGGTTTTCAGGCCTCAATATCAACAGATATCGAGCTCTCAGTAATATTCGATTGATGAATAAGGTAACAATTTCATGAATTCCTGATAATGAAAGTGTCCTTTTTCAGAAAGGAATATCGATATCGACAAGTTTCATCTCGCGCTTAGGAAGAGGAATAGAAAAATAGTCATTTTCATATGATGACAAACCGGTCCTTACAATTTCACCTGGTGCCTAATTATTGTAAATGATAATAAAAAATAGTTTGTCAAATACGATCCATATACACTTCACAATTTTCCTACGATGCTTTAACTCTTACTATGCCAGGCCCAATACCCCTCTACTGCCAGGGATATTCGATGGAATCCTAAAGTGACCAAAACGTAAGCATAGACTGATTTTAAAACGGTCATAACTCTTTACCCGTACGTTGCATAATGAAACTTTCTACACATGAAATGATGCATGTTTCATGGACTTTATGATCATGTTATGACCTTTCATATTTGCGTTTGGAAAAATTGAGAAAATATGAGATATTTTACATCGTTTTTTTTTTTTAATAAGTAAAACCTAGAAAATTATGATTTCATGAACATTTCAAAGAGTAAATAACCCGAGGAATTGTAGAGATACCAAGAAACTAAGAAATTAAAATGAAAGTTCGATGTTCACCCCTTCAAATGACGTGTCTATTGATGAAATTGAACAAGCATAAATATGAAAAATAATGCTTTTTTGAATGAAATACTATTTTGCTATTCAAGTTATTTCCTCTGAAATACGAGAGGGTTTGTACACACGCAATTGCAACCGACCTTTCCAAAAAAGGGCATTGTCGTCATTCAAGTGACCAATCACAGCCCAGCTGCGATCCCGACGCAAACACACACAATAATATATTAGAGCCATGTATCTTCACAGTGCAGCCAATCGTACCCTTACATTCGTGTACTCTTCAAAACAAGACCCTGTAGTTTTTTTCAGAATGTGCGGTATTCCGCAACAACCGCTATGGGGGAAACAAAATTATTAGTGCAGAAAATTTGTATTTAATTTCAATTCTTGTCAATATTGTCGTAATGCAAATCATGCTTTAGAAAAATCGTAACCTGGATACGATTTGGATAATATAGGTGATTTCTATCCAGTGTCGGCAACAAACATTTTTGACCCACTCATCTATCGTTCTAAAACATGAATCAGTGTAAAGTTTGATCACATTTTATCAGGGTCCACTCGTCGTACATACTATACGGGCTTTGGTACTGTAACAAAGTTATTGCCAGTCACAAGGAGACAAAATATAGAAAACTAAAAATGATATATTTAAATATAGATAAAGAGGGATCGGACAGGTTCAATACTAACAGGTTTGGGGTGTAAAATCCCACAAAATAATATGGGCGTTCTTGGAAAAGTACACAGAACTTAGAAAAAAATGTTTATTTTTCGTGAATCAAGGAGAGGAAATGCAGATCAGTTACAAACTAAAAAATCAATACAAATTTTCAAAATGAAAATAGGCCTATTTTTTCTGTATTTCTGGTCTGATCACCCCCCCCCCCCGCCTAAAAAATGTGAGGTCAGGTGGAAGTGTTTTGTTGATTTTTAGCCCTTTTTGTGGTGACCCAGGTTGAATACAAAATTAACTGTATTTATTACAAAACATAATTCTAGCATAATATTCATACGTTATCATTATTACGTAACTGATCTCACATCTCTCTCTCCATCTATCTTTCTATCTATCTATCTATCTATCCATCTCTCGTAATCTCTGGACTCTCTCTCTCCTTTCTTTTTCATCTCGTGATTTTTTTTCACTGTTATTGTACTTTTATATCTTTGCATAGATTTTGTGCTCTAATAATAACCGATAATTTACAGTGAGCTAATAAATTATAATGAGAGTAACAAAACTACAACTACTTTTTACAGCATTAAAAAAACTGGGGGTCCTGGTCGATCAAATGAATCGCTTAAAATATTATGAACGTTGATATTTGTGAACACTCATTTTAAAACTGTCTAAAAAATGTTAATGTTGAGCGGTTTTGAAGTAAGAGACCCCCCCCCCCCCCGGCATGTGTCATGTTTATGGCTTTACACTTACAACACATTATTTTCTATGTCTATAGACTAAATGAAGTCCATGGATCGGATCGGTTTAGTTCCATTTCGTCTGATGCCAAATCTTCAAATTGCCAACAGTGGAGCGTTGTGGCCCAGTGGATTAGTCTCCTGACTCTGAAACAGAGGGTCGTGGGTTCAAATCCCAACCATGACGTAATTTCCTTCAGCAAGAAAGTGATCCACAATGTGCTGCACTCAACCCAGGTGAGGTAAATGGGTACCTGGCAGGAATTTATTCCTTGAAACGCAGCGCGCGTAACAGCTGCACTGCTAAAGCCAGGGTAATTATGCTGCATATACTGTAGAGCGCTTAGAGACTTCTGACAAAGTAAGTAATAGGCGCTATATAAGCAAGTATAATTATTATGAAATTAGACCATGTGGTGAGTGGACGAGTTGGCACTTGGAAGTCGACGAATTTGCAATTTACCAATGGACCTACGAGGTCACTGAATTGAACTAGTCCGAGTGTGCCATAACACCTAACTGCATGCTTCCTCATATCCGATAGGTGCCAGGTAAAAATGGCAGAGGTAATAATGGCAGAGGTAAAAATGGCAGAGGTAAAAATTGCAGAGGTAAAAATGGCAGAGGTAAAAATAGCAGAGGTAATAATGACAGAGGTAAAAATGGCAGAGGTAATAACAGGAAATAATGGCAAAGGTTAAAATCATTATCGACCTGTTTTGAAGGAGAAGATCCAAAATGTGCTTCAAATTTGAATATCCGAGGAGCGATTTGACGTGAAGGCCGTGCATGAAAGTCGAGGAAACAAATACTAACTCAACTCAACTCGATTTGGTGCAGAAGATCTACAGTATGATTTTAAAATGTTACCCTTTCCATTAGTTCAACGTTAGCATTCTAATTTTCTTCTAAAAACATTTCTTATTATATATACTGTACATGGAGATGCTTTTGGATTTTTTTTGCACAGGGGTTTAACACTGGTCATTTATACCTCTGCCATTTTTACCTCTGCCATTTTTACCTCTGCCATTTTTACCTTTGCCATTTTTACCTTTGCCATTTTTACCTCTGCCATTTTTACACCGAGCCATCCGATACACCCCCCCCCCATCCTCCGCCGCCCCAAGAAAGGGAAGGGGGAGGACATGGAGGAGATAAGAAAGGAAGAAAGAAGTAGATTGTTGAAAGGGGATCAAAAGAACGATCAAACATGTCAAAAGGGAATATGAACGCAATATTATAATACTCTGTTTGAATCGCTTCTCTTTCATGGAATTTATATTTTGAATAGATCGTTTCAGTCTTTCTCATTATTTTACTTTCAACCCTCTATTTAATCAGCTTTACTATCAAAAACCTGCGTAGCGAATTACAAAACGTCCCATCCTCTTTTCACCAACCATAATATTACGTAATTATCATTTTATTATTATCATGTGATGAAATTCATACTGTGTTTACACACTGCATCGGCTGTCAGCTCGACTACCTTGTAAATATTTATTTACAAGGTAAAGCTTTTTTCCAAGGTAATATTTCTTTACAAGGTAAAGCCTACTTCCCCACTGGGAATAAGCTTTTGAGCTTTTGTGGATCATCCTGTGTAAGCCTGTTGTTTTTATGGTGACTTGCCAAATAAAATCAATCAATCAATTTATGTTTGACCAATTAGGAGCTCCTTGGTTTGACGATATTCAGTTGAAATCAGTGGCCTTCAACATTATGGGGAAGGATTGGGGCTATATGGATTCCCAAATTTGTCACGGCCAAGACAAAAAAAAAGCCAGAAGGGGAACTATTATCTGAGTATTATGTCAAAATCTATTACCGATAAAAGAAATGATGAGCCCCTTCATATTTTTTTACGTTCAATATTTACGTCACTGGTTGAAATCATACATTCATGCATGGTTCCTTACATCTTTCTGCATTTTGATGTTTACACAATTCCTAGCCTTGGGTTGCGTGTATTCCTTATGTTCGCATTTTCAATGTTATTTTTCTCTTTATTTCAATATTATTCTCTCCAACTTTATTATGGTATGACTATTCAAGGAAGTATAATTACTCGTTTGCTTGTATGCCCCATCATGCCCATGGCCGCTTTGCCTTCACTTTTGCAGATCGAAGTGTCTCTCAGTGCGTATTCAGAATTATTACTGTATTCTCATAGATCCCCCTGGAGTTGTAAAACACCCATAAAGGCAAAATATTATATTTTCATCGGCAGCATATGTGCATTACATCACCATAAATTAAGTACATCAGAACATAGGGTCCATGATCAGAAAAAGCGTATACCAATTAAACCTCTCCAGAATGGGCTTGCCAAAAAAATTCAAACAACTTTATTTTTGTTTTGTTTCGAAAGTCACTTTCACCACATAGTTGAACCATTCCAACACTTTCTACGATCAATACGACCGCCTCGACTGATCTGATTAATTATTCCGCGATTATATGGCCCTTTGAACCGGGGGGGGGGGGTGGTGGTGCAAAGCACCCCCAAGATTTTAGGGGTGCGGCGTGTATTTATAGGCAGCACCCCTGGAATTCTGGTAGGTGTCGAATTGGATAAATGTAGGAAAATTACCAACATTTTGAATTGGAATTTTTTATGTTTATCTTTTGCTATGTCAAATTTTCCTCAGCACCGTCACTAAAAAAAGAAATTTTGACTGTGTGAACATTGGAACTTCTTTTTCAATCGTCATACATGATTATTTTCTTTACAGCGCATTTTTCTTGTGCAGAAGGCTGTAGCATATCTTGTGGACAAGCACGGACTGTAAGTATCTGCAAGGCTTTTTTTCTCCTCTAAAAGGCTATAATTCTGTAAATTAGAGAGATGCGTTTGTCATTTTAATTGTTATATTTTTGTTACCAAAATCCTATGTTTCCTAGCATTATCTGGCACAACACCTGTTAATTAAGATTGCATAAAATACCTATGTGAAAGTGTAAAAACTGTAAACTGGATTTTACTCTAGACTTTCATCATACGAGTGGACATGGATTCATGATAAAGTTTACCTAGAATGCAAATAATTATGTCTAAATATGGGGGAGATTACTCGTGTTCTGGAGGTGATGAGTATTTGGTCTCAGACCGCCCCCCCCCCCATTTTTTCAACATCATTTTCACCCAATGACCCCCCCCCCTGCTCTCACTGAATGACCCACGGTTTAATGCTTTCACTAAATGACCCACCATTCTTGTGCAGAAGGCTGTAGGATGCTTTTTAGGGAAGCACAGATCTCAAATCAGGGTCTCAAGTCTTGACCTGTCCTCACTTTCAAGCTGATATGTTCGAGTTTTTAAATCAGTGTCTGAGTATCTATTCTAAAGAAAAAGGAACTTTGACTGCAATGCGATTGTTGGCCAAAAGTTTAGGGTAGTACCTTCATCATGCTAAACGGGGGAGTTCAGGCAGACTCTATAGTGTAGATTGGCCAACACTTTATTACACAAAACACTGAAGATTTAGTAGACGAGAAGTATTTTGCAGAAAATTGTTTAGTCGATATGGTGTTGGCAACACTAAAGGATGAAAAATCACAAAATGTTGATGATACCATTGTGCAAAAATGAATCAGACAAAAAATGGGTTTTGGGGCTAAAAATTTTTTTGAAAAAAATATATATATTTCCCCAATGTCCACAATTCACATCTTTATAATTCTGAAATTTCATGCAGGTGGCCATCCTCTGAACAAAAAATGATGTTGGCGAAGAATATTGTCGATACGTGGCCCGTGACAAAGGATACCACACCGATGATGGCAGGGCATGTAAGTTATTTGTTTGCAATAACAGCTGGCATATCATACTCATACAGGCAGGATGAGTACAATAGTAAGAGTAGCAATGGCCCTACTAATTATCCTGCATTTAACACTACTCCCATTGGGCTTTTTCGATCACTTTGGTCCATGGGGGGTGGGGCACATTCTGCGTAGTCGAGTATATAATTATAATTAAAATTATATAATATATCCGTAACAGGCAATGAAATAATGATAAAAATAATCCGCTTTTATATAGCGCTTAATCCATCGGAACGACGTTTCTAAGCGCTTTACAGATATAACCCCGGTCATCGGATTCAATCAGTCATTTCCGCACACAATGTGTGCACATCCTCCACTCCCTGGGGAGTATTCCAGTCAGTCACCTGTGAGGCGCACACAATACTGGACAAGCTACAATGACTTTCACATCCTACCGGGTACCCATTTAGCACCTGGGTCGAGAGTGGCAAAGTGTGGATTAACGCCTTGCCAAAGGACGCCAGACCGCGGTGGGATTCGAACACACGACCCTCTGTTTACAAGGCGAGAGTCAGAACCACTACACCACGGCTCCTCCAAATGAAAAAGATAGATATAAATCATAAATCATTCAAATAAAGTTCCAAACACCCCAATCTTTTGTGTATATACTCTTAGTAATGTTTCAAATATATTTACAAGAAAAAATTGGCATCAAAATTAATGTCTTATGTATTTTATCGTTTTTATTAATTTCTTATGTATTTCTTTGTTTTCCATTCTCCTTATTGGTCGAGACGTTATTAGAATTTAAAAAAAAAATTTTTTTTTTATTTCAGCTAGTCGAATTAAAAATAGATGAAGATTTATGAATTTTAACTAACAACAACAATTTTTTTCAGGCACACATACATGTAGCGTCAGAATCGCATACCAGGTTGTCAAAAGTTTGTCTCAAAATGACCAATATCTTGGCGGAAGCTTTTCACGTTTTAGACTCATCATGAAAAAAAAGGGGGAGGGGTATAGCGTTAATCTGGAAGATGGAAGTCACAGAGTTAGTAAAATGAATATCATCTAAAATGAGCTTGGGACCTCTCTTTCAATCAAGTATTCAAATAAAGTTTTTTTGGTTGTTTGGTAAGGTCTAATGAGACATTTGTAACATGCAATGCTTTGAGTGATGATCTCTTTTTGTTACTGCTCATTACAGGAACATAAATCTATTCTGCCAAAACCGGAACAGGATTCATACAGAGTCGACTAAAGAAAATTCTTCAGGCAACTGGTGAGAACTTGAGGAAGACATTGAAATGCAAACCTAGTGAGGAACAACAGACCAAAGAAGGTACTATGGAAACAAATGACATTGTCATAGAATAGTGCAAGAAAAGGTACATTGTGTATGTTAGAATAGTGTTAAAGAGCTGAACTCATGTCGACTCAGGGAAATAATCTAGACCACTATGTTGAGGGGGAAAATAGCTTCATAACTACATTTATGTTAAAATTGCTGGAAATTAGTCTTTTATCTCGCAATGTATGGTGGTCAACAAGGAAATTTGTGAATACTATTGCAAACATATTTACTGGCTTACAAATGAGACAAATGAAAATTTCCAGCAATTTTATGTCTACCTGCCATAATGAACCTTTTTAATATTATTGATCATACATGTATGTTTTATCCAAGAACAAAATAGAGGTTCTAAATTCAACATGTGATGAGTATAACAATAGATTCTACTGAAGAGACCATTCAGTACAAAAATGGTATTAGGTTGCACGATATTACGATATATCAAAATATCCCGATATTAAATGCTAATGAATATTCCATATCGCATTTTTGTCATTCGATATATTGCCTTCAAACAATATAGAAAAAATATTGTCAATATTTCTTTTTAAAAAATGCGATATCGTGCAGCACTATTATGTTACATTTGTAATCCATATTATCATAGTATCTCTGTATACCAGTAAGCTGAAATTTTTGCTTTAATTTTATTGTGAATTTTGCCCTGCTTAACTCTCCAAAATTTCACTTCGTAGGATGTACATTCATATGTATGGAAATACTACGAAACACATGAAAATAACAACACACTAAAATGTCAATCTTGTCCCAATGCGTGTAAATATCTGTCTGTGAAAATATTAGCTGGAGCAGTGATCACTTGAGTTAAAGAGTTTGTTATTATAGATTGGTGCAAGAAAGTGGAATGATGGTTATTTCTCAACTGTCTAAATAATTTAACTTCCAAATATAGGCCTAGGGTATTGGCATCATGAAGTCACCGATCCTCCAATTATGATGCACAAGATGTGTTTGCCAATATTGACCAAAGACAGAAGCATCTTTATGCGTGATGAATTTAAAGCTTCTTGTAAATATATTTGAAGTTCCATAAGACATACAATGAAGGTGTTTAGTGGATGTAATTTGGGGTTATCTTTCCTTCTTGTTCCATCAACACAGCAATTCTGGAAAAAGAAATTTGAATATAGGCCTGCTTACTGGAACAAAGTATATAAAATTATTACTCTGCTGCATCTCTGTCCCTTGAAGCATATAAATGGTGATGAAAATACATATAGGTGCTCAGTTTTTACTTTTGACATGTGCATTATCTTGTGCATCAATATCTTGTTATCATGGGGATTGGTCAAAAATAGTAAGGGTATGATCTGTATTCCCAATAAATGCTGTGTAGGAGTACGGTAGGCACAGTATATCACAAAATTGAGAACAACTTAATTGAACATTTGAAAATACTCTTCAAAATGTTAATTTAAAACCAAAAGACTGGAATTCACAAAGGTGGTTTATTTTTAGTCCATGGTTTAAACCTGGTTTAAACCATGGCGTGGGAAAATATAAGCGTCAGTGTGCGTGATTTAACGCTTACACATAAAAGTGGACGTGCAAATGTGACAATAAATCAAGCGCATGTACGCTTAAATTTAAACCACCCCATAGTTTAAATGTGGTACCTTTGTAAATCCCGGCCGAAGTGTCACTTGAATTTATGATGGCATTGCATAATTAGACGGTGAATACTTTGATGTGTGAAATTGTAAGATTATGTAAATGCATGTATTTGAGAATTCTTGTATAGCAACAAGAGTGAGTACAACCTGTATAATATTTGCATTGAAATTTTGGTTAGATTAAGAGTTCTTAAAGCAGTTGCTTTGAATACAAATTTTCCTCTGATCACATTTTTTTATGGTTATTGTGAATGGTCAATTGGATCTTATAGCCGAACGCAGTGTAGTTTCTTCGATTCTACCCCTTTTTCTTTCTTCCATCTTCTTACTTTCCATCTTTCTGTTATCTTTAATGCTATTTTGCCTTTTTGAAATAACATCTCTCTGGCTCTTATTATTTTTTTTTACAAAGATTAGGTATGTATGGAATTGTTTTTAGGTGCAATAATATATTTATCACATGCTTTCTTCCAATTATTAATTATTTCAATATCCATTTTTTCTGTGCTCACATTCATCTCAATCGAATTTGTTTCTGATTTTTATATTTTACAAAGTAAAATATTAGTCTATTATCTTTGCAATTACAATCTATGTGTAATTTTTGTACATTCTTTGATTTTTAGTACAAATTTTTAGAAAGCTTACATTAACGGGTACATGCATTTTACTATTTATTTATTGTCATTTTGGGTTGTGCCTTTATCTCCTCATGTTTGTAACTTATTCCATGACAGGATGGCGTCAGTATCGCAAACAAGCACGCATAGTTAGTGCAAACAATGGTGCTGGGTACCGGCATCATAAATGAAATATCCTATATTGTATAATAATTTCATTTAGTTGTACTATAATATAGAATGATAATTAAGGAGTTTTAGGAAATGCAGTCTAAATTTACTATTTAATGTTGCATTTAAGTAGAAATGTTGTTGTACTCCAAGACTGGTAGTGGTGTCAATGCTGAAACCTGTACTATTAACATGTACTTGCAGTTCAACTACACTCGAATAAGGAAACGTGCATGTATCATTGATACAATGGTGCAGGTATTTTGCATCATTAAGTTGATTATATCCTTGTAATGGTATTTTCAATATAATTGACCAATATTTTAGGGAATTTCGTAATTGAATCCATGTTATGTTGCATTGCACTTTTATATTGTACTTGTGATAAGGCCAAGGAAAATATGTTTGGATGCCATCCTGCTGACCTATACCCTATGATTTTTTTTTTCATTCATATTAAAAGAAAATCACCATAATTTCATCCACTGGTATTTTAAATGGGACCTGTGTACCATGACATAAAACTTTTTGCCATAAAATACTCTTTTCCCTTGTGTTTAAAGTACAATGGCAGTTTTGGAGTTTTCGTTTTTTGCCACTTCTTTTTTTAATTGCAAAAAAGTTTCGTGCAACATGTACCATGCATAAGGTTCTTTGACCAGTGATCGTTTACGTTCCGTAAGTCTGATTTTCCACATAAATTTTGTGTTTTAAAATTTGACCTATTGACCTCACCTCTTTAAATAAAAATGACACTCATTGGACATACCATTATCTTTTAATTTTAATCAGCATTATATAACATTTATTTTTATGACTTTATCAAAAGGTTATAAAAATAATTTGAAATTTGAACACTTTATAACTATTCACATAATTGTCATTCATAAAAGTTCAATCATTACTCTATCTGTATTTAAGAAGTTGTTAATCTTATGTAATTGATTTTATTGAGCAAAATTTATTCTTTCCCTAGAGAGTTTCATGTTGGAACGTTTAGCGAAACTATAGAGTTTTATCAGAACAGTATAGGAGCAATTGTCAATCTAACTGCTCTGAATAGATGATTACACTTGTATCCAGTGTGGACCTCTGTATAGTATAGATTCTTGCGTTTTTACTGAATTTTCCTTACAATAAATGTAGAACAATACAATACTAATATATGTGGTTCAGATGATTGTTTCATGTTTAAATTGTGTCATTTTTGTTTCAAGATTGGTCCCTACCTAAAGTCTGAGAAAGTTTTGAGATTAAATCTTATAGACTTAAATTTAAGTCTTTGTAAAGATTTATAATTTACATTCTTTATGGACTTAAAATTAATCAAAACTTGTAAAGACTCATTTTAAGTATATTGGATTGGTCCCTACCTACAGTCTGTGAAAGTCTTAAATTAAGTCCAATAGACTTAAATTTAAGTCTTTGTAAAGATTCATAATATATGTCCTTGATGGACTTAAAATTAATTAAAACTTTGTAAAGACTTATTTTAAGTCTATTGGATTGGTCCTTACCTACAGTCTTTGAAAGTCTTAAAATTAAGTCTAATAGACTTAAATATAAGTCTTTGTAATTTAGAGTGCACGTATTCCCTGAAATTATCCTGTAAATGAAGATATATTGCCAGAAGTTGCATCTTACTTTGCGTTTTTATTTTATATTTTTCGAAGATGACAAAGAGAAAACAAAATGTAACTATTCTATTGTCTTTACATTGTAAGATTTGGAAAAAAAATGGTTCCCATATGCAATCCTTTAAAAATTCCTTTACTGGTCAAAAGGCTAAACCTATCAGTATCCCATAAACATTTGTGTGACAAACATACATTCAGCATAGCCGATGCAATACTTTTTTTTCAAATAACCAAGATAATGATGGAACCTCTCATATTTTATTCTTTAATGTAAATTAGGGATTTTGGAAGAATCTGTCCACAATGGATGACAAAACATATAGTTCTAATTAGGTGGTCTTTCATGAATATGACAGATCACCTATTATATTCGTCAGATTTTACTTTATTTTTATTGCCAAATTTTGTTCCCACATTATATCAAAATCGGGCCTGTCAAATTTCTTGATTTTCATGTCATGTATGGATATTATTCTGGAATCGCAAAACGAAACTTCTCAAGGTCATCAAATCGTGATGACATCATCTAGGCGCCATTTTGTATAATTAAATTATTGATCATATCATCGCAACTAATCATCATAAATCATTCATATTTCCATCATATCAAGTTCAGATGACAGGTCATCAGGACATATCAACAGAGGTCATGCAAAGGTCACGACGCGCACGTACGCGTGCGTCAAAGTTTTAAAATTCCCCAAATCAATCGTGGTCAAATTTGGGGGTGTCTGGAAAACGAAGACCGAAGACCGGGGACACATATCACACTCGTGTGAAAGCGTTTGTAGTTCACGCACGAAGTGTGTACAAAGCAGTGCAATGTGTGTACAAAACACGTGCGCGGGTTAGAATGGACTTTGGACCTTGCCCCCTACACATGTTCTCCCATTGACATAACGCATGTCCCCGGTCTTCGATCTTCGTTTTCCAGACCTGTTGTTGGGTGTCTGGAAAACGAAGACAGAAGACCGGGGATCGCATCCGTCTAGCTAAAATAAACCATTATTATATTCAGATCAAATTCAGGAATATTCTGATATTGGATATGTAGTCAGTTATGATTGGTTGATAAGTTAATGATTATTTGTAAGGATATCGTTATCAGCTAGGGCATAATTAATACATAACAATTATAACGTACAATACACCTCATACTGCGCAATCACGTACAAGCAGTCTCAACTGCAGTTTGCAACTACCATTGACATTACGCGTGTCCCCGGTCTTCGGTCTTCGTTTTCCAGACCTGTTGTTGGGTGTCTGGAAAACGAAGACAGAAGACCGGGGATCGCATCCGTCTAGCTAAAATAAACCATTATTATATTCAGATCAAATTCAGGAATATTCTGATATTGGATATGTGATCAGTTATGATTGGTTGATAAGTTAATGATTAATATTGTATGGATATCGTGATGTGAATGCTAATTGATTGAGCAATATATCGCGCTCAGCTCAGCTGGCATTAAAATTTTACTACCATTGACATAACACATGTCCCCGGTCTTCGATCTTCGTTTTCCAAACCTGTTGTTGGGTGTCTGGAAAACGAAGACAGAAGACCGGGGATCGCATCCGTCTAGCTAAAATAAACCATTATTATATTCAGATCAAATTCAGGAATATTCTGATATTGGATATGTAATCAGTTATGATTGGTTGATAAGTTAATGATTAATAATTGTATGGATATCGCAATCACGTACAAGCAGTCTCAACTTAACTGCCGTTTGCAACTATATATATTTATGATAATTGATTGAGCAATATATCGCGCTCAGCTCAGCTGTCATGAAAATTTTACTACCATTGACATAACACATGTCCCCGGTCTTCGATCTTCGTTTTCCAAACCTGTTGTTGGGTGTCTGGAAAACGAAGACAGAAGACCGGGGATCGCATCGATCCGTCTAGCTAAACCACTATTTTATTCAGATCAAATTCAGGAATATTCTGATATTGGATATGTAATCAGTTATGATTGGTTGATAAGTTAATGCTTAATTGTATGGATATCGTGATGTGAATGATAATTGATTGAGCAATATATCACGCTCAGCTCAGCTGGCATGAAAATTTCACTACCATTGACATAACGCATGTCCCCGGTCTTCGATCTTCGTTTTCCAGACCTGTTGTTGGGTGTCTGGAAAACGAAGACAGAAGACCGGGGATCGCATCCGTCTAGCTAAAATTATATTCAGATCAAATTCAGGAATATTCTGATATTGGATATGTAGTCAGTTATGATTGGTTGATAAGTTAATGATTAATTGTATGGATATCGTGATGTGAATGATAATTGATTGAGCAATATATCGCGCTCAGCTCAGCTGGCATGAAAATTTTACTACCATTGACATAACGCATGTCCCGGTCTTCGTTTTCCAGACCTGTTGTTGGGTGTCTGGAAAACGAAGACAGAAGACCGGGGATCGCATCGATCCGTCTTGCTAAAATAAACCATTATTTTATTCAGATCAAATTCAGGAATATTCTGATATTGGATATGTAATCAGTTACGATTGGTTGATAAGTTAATGATTAATTGTATGGATATCGTGATGTGAATGATAATTGATTGAGCAATAGTCAGCTGGCATTAAAAATTTTACTACCATTGACATAACACATGTCCCCGGTCTTCGATCTTCGTTTTCCAGACCTGTTGTTGGGTGTCTGGAAAACGAAGACCGAAGACCGGGGATTTTGTCTAGGTAATTACCACTTATAGCGTGCTACGGACACGTTTTCGTGCAATTGTACTTCGTTTTCTTCAAGTCGACTTATATAAAAAGTTATATGTCGCCATGACGAGATATGATATCTCGCCAAGTTGACTTATAAAAGGTCATATAGCCTATGTGGACATGGCATGATTAAGTTTCTCGCCAAGTCGATGGCACTTAAACGTGTAAAAGGGATGGTCCGGGCTGAAAATATTTATATTTTAATACATACAGTAGAATTCACTGAGCAATGTGCCGAAAATTTTATCAAAATCCGATCGGATAGCAAGTAATATTAAGTCATTGAAATTTAAAGTTTAGCAATATATTGTGAAAACAGTCGTCTTGAATATTCATTAGGCGGGCTGATATTGTCACATCTCCACTTTCCGTTTTCCTATGTTATTAAATATGATCATAATTTTTACATCATTTCATACTTGTGCAAATAATTATGTCTCCCTTATAATGAAATAAGTTGCAGCAATGAATATTTGATGCACTAAATCAGTTGCCAATCCAACTTTTCTAGTTCTTGGATGAAAAAAATTGAATAAACCTAATTTCACATACTAAAATACAAAAGAACAAGTGGAGATGTGACATCATCAGCCAACCTATATTAATGACGACTGTTTCCACAAAATATTGCTAAATTTTAAAATTCAATAACTTTGTTTATATCCGATTTTGATGAAATTTTCGGTATTGTACTCAGTGAATTCTACTCTATTCATTAAAGGGAAAGTTCACCCTGAAGAAAACTTTGTTGTAAAAATAGCAGAAAAAATAATAGAAAATATTGGTGAAGGTTTGAGGAAAATCCGTTAAAAAGTAAGAAAGTTATTAGAGTTCAAAATTTTGGATTTGTGACGTCATAAACGAGCAGCTGCCCCATGTGTTATGTAATATAAAATGTATGAATTTCAAATTTTGCATGGTTCCTGATGACTTTATTTTGTTTTCTTTTCATGATCTGGTGTGAAATGATTTGCCTATTGATATACAAAAGTTACAGTGAAAACCATTTTCAATTTTCTGAGAAAATGACATTTCATTGATTTTTTTACCATTCGCTATGTAGGAATGCTGCTCGCATATGACGTCACAAATCAAATAATTGAAATTCTAATAACTTCTTAATCATTTGATGAATTTTTCTCAAACCTTCGGCAATATTTTTTTTATTATTTTTTCTGCTATTTTTACAATAAACTTTTTGTCAGGGTAAACTTCCCCTTTAAGCTAAACATACCTTCAGCCCGGACCATCCCATTAAAAACACAGTATAAAATAAACCTAATTGTAATAGAAAGCAATGTCATCGACCTAATACCCCCATCTCACTAGATGGCGATTCCGCTGCGATCGTCAAAAATCGACAAAGCGTGGTATATCGTAGCTTGAACGTGGCTTGATCTTTTCAATCTTCTCCGTCGTACCTTGATCTTTTCTGAAGCGGCAAGGATCGCCACCATCTTCCTGGTCGCCACAAAATTTTGAACATGTTCAAAACTTACGTAGCGAGATCGCGGAGGTGCTAAAGCGCATCATAATCGAGTCAAGAGCGTATTACAAACGACATATTCGTAGCTGTAACGAAGCTCCAACGCACAAACCGTAGTAGAAGCGCATTAAAAGCGGCACCGATCGCCCGTGTTTTTCAGGCCCGTTCCCAAGACAATTCTGCTACGCTGCTTCCGTTTACGAGGCGACTGCCTTGCGCTCGACACGCTTCACACCGTTTCCACCACGACGCTTTCCCTTTGGGTGGCATGTGGCACACGTTCTCAGCCCGCTGCAGGCATTCGCGTTGCGCTTTTGCTGCGCCGCTGATGACTGGCCAGCGATTGAGCAGCGACCGTCTGCGCTGCTATGAAACAACGTGCCGATGGTAGCGGATTATCACATTTTCAACAGATTACGAGGCGACACCACGACGTTTTCAAATATACTTCCCAGAAAAAGGACCAAAAAGGGAAGCTGCCCAATCTGTTATGCCGGCGGTCCAAGAGGAAGCGAACAAGAGGTTATGGTGGTGGTAGAGGAGGAGGAGGAAGAAGAGGAGGAGGAGGAGGTATAGTAGGAGGATGAAAATCTAACTGCTGAGCCAGCTTGAAAGAGAGAAAAAAAGACGCTCGCATGTCTTGATGACGGAATGGGTTACCTCCGAAAAAATATATAAATTGAATATGTTTTAGAAATAGAATGAATTCTAACTACAGTGACAGTAAACAATATTAAAATTTTAATGATTCGATCACTGATGTATTGATTGGGAAAGCACACTTTATGGGGATTCTGGCATTGTGCCCCCCCCCCCCTTATGAGTGCTCTCACATCAATAGACTACTTCTTGAAAGCAAATTTGAAAGGAATTTACCTAACAATTTTGAGTGACAAACTTTTGTGGAAAAAATAAACAAAATCTAAAACATTTTTATGCTCTTTTATGAAATTCTTGATGCATCCCTCATATTAACTATTAGGCTCATCGACATCTTTTGAGTGAAATTTTAATATATATTGTATATTATGACTTAAGTGACAGCCAGGATCGGACCCAGTATCTTTTTGGCCTCCTCCTTCTACTGTCCTCGTATCAGGTCCTCGTATTCAACTTCTAACTGATGTTGTTGTATAATGCTAAGATGTATAAGTCCAACCAAATTCTGGACATCCATCTTGGTCGGAGGTTGGCAATCGACTGAAAAATGTCTCATGTGCCGCGATCAATATGCCGATTGCTTGAAATCGTTTCAAGAGCCCATCATGAACGTAACACAATCGTTCCATTCGTAGCACCACCGTACCGAGGTCCTAATTAGCGTATGGGCCTCGTTGTACGGTCGCTTTGGTCGCAGAAGCAGCGCATCACATCTGCCTCAAATCGTGGCAAGAGAGTGGCAGCGTCGTACTACCAGCGTATTACCATCGCCTTCAGCGCAGGTCCGTCGCAGTGAAGTTGTAGTGCAATCGCCTCGCAGGCTAAAAATAGAATTCGAGGACGATTCTGCTACGCTTTGCGGGATTTAGACAGATCGCCATGGTCGCCATGTTCGCCATGATCGCCATCCTAGTGAGATGGGGGCCTAAGACAGGTGGCAAGCGCGCCCTTGTAGAATGTTTTCCATACGGCGGGTCGGCGAACATGAAACACTAGTGCGTCGCTTGCTTACTACTTTGCGGTTAAACCCGAGACGTTCCCACGCGTACATTTCGAGACAGCAACATTCAGTACGCGTTTGGAAGAAAATTACCCTGTTTACACGTGCATCGGCTTTTGGTTCAGGACCAAAAGCCGATGCAGAATCGGCTTTTGGTCTATCTTGCACCGCAGAATCGGCTAACCCTCTCTGGGAATCGACGGGCGGACGACATTTGGATCTCTTAGTCTCGCCTTCACCTCTTGTGGGCGAGACAAACAATGAGAGAGGGAAAGAGAATAAAGAAACAAGAGGAGAAAGGAAAAGGACGTGGAGTGACAAATCTAATCATCATGAAATAGGGCCTACTATTAAACAAGTGAGAAAGGGGTTAGAAATAAAGAAATGGCAAAGTGAAATGGAAATTTTAGGCGGGAAAGGGATGGGAAAGAGGTCAAAATAAACGGGATGTGAAAATGCTAACATGAAATCTGAATAGAAAACAGAAAAACAAGGGGGGGGGGGAAAGAAAGAAATTAAGAACACAACAGCTAGTGGCTGTCTCAGGGCTAGCCCCCCTGTTGCACCCACAAATGTAATAACGCCCACAAATGTAATAACACTTTTCCCACAAATGTAATAACGCCCACAAATGTAATAACACTTTACCCACAAATGTAATAATTTCACCCACAAATGTAATAATGCACTTTACCCACAAATGTAATAATTTTTGATCGCCCACAAATGTAATAATGACTTTACCCACAAATGTAATAAATTTGAAGGGATTTTTGGCAAATCCGTTCTGAACTAAAATCGTATAGTAATGCGTTCATATAGCACAAAAGTGCAAAGTCTCTTTTCCTGACCCGGTTAATTAACAAATTATAATATAAATCCAAAGTCTTTATTCCAGACCCGGTTGTTTCAAAAATTATAATATAAATCCAAAGTCTTTATTCCAGACCCGGTTGTTTAAAAATTGTTGTTGTTGTTGTTGTTTTAGCTTATACGGCGCGTGTCATTCAGTAGTGAATATTTGCGCCAGCATAATTTGCGGTAATTTTATTTATAAATTTTTCTGTACTTAAATCAATTCAGTAAAAGTCAGGTACGGCGCTGCATTATTCGCGCAATTTTGGAGATTCACAACAGACTGTCATCACAAATCACTTAACCACTTCAGATGTATTTTCTGGCCAAGCCCGGATCGGTACATTGATCAGGTTTCTCAGCTACTGCATGATGCGCATGCGTAGCCTTAGGCCCCCCCAATACCAGTCAAGGCTGTGTGATGTCTGTTGACGAAATGATCTCCTTCAACCGAGTTTCAAAATAGCTCTATGTTAATACAAATGGTTAGGTTCGAGACAAAACAAACGTTCTGAGTCTTGTGCAGTTATCGTGCATTGGGTTAATTTTCACATCTCATAGCTTGTTCAATATATCAAATATTTACAAATTAATACGATCATACGGAAGACATATATGTAATGCATTCATATCTAACACGTATATAATTATATATATATATTTTTCCAACATGGGTTTATAAGACTCAACAAACACATCAATATTCATATATGAATGGAACTAATACAACGTTCAATTATTTCAATTAACAATAATGACTCGAATATACTATGTGAATCTTTGGGTCGTTCTTACGAAGGATACCAAAGATTTTTGATGCGAGTACTCTGCTGAATTGAGAAGTCTCTTTATATCCAATTCGCTTTCATTTATTTCAAGTAAGAGCCTTTCCCTTTCTTGTGAGTATTCTGGACATTTTGTGAGATAGTGGAGAGTTGTTTCCGGCACAGCACAGAATGAGCATAGACCTGTTTCATGATTGTTGACAAGCCGTCTATTCTCGTTAAGATCAATATTGTTCATTCGGAGACAATGTAAAATAGATGTGCTATATCTCTGGTTTGGAACACATTTGAAAGTTTTCGAAACTGATTTTTGAATGTCCTTCAAAGGTGATAGTGTTTCATCCCATTTTTTTTGCCATATTTGTGTGAAGTACGTTTTAAGAATGCAGTTTGATTCATGCTTACTAATTTTGTTATTTACATCAATTTGGCTGTGCCGTAAACCTTGTTTGGCTGCGATATCCACCACCTCATTGTTCCTGATATCACAATGACCTGGGATCCATTCAAAATACACTGTTATTCCTTTATTATACAATTGTGTATACATTAACAAAATTTCATTCACAAAGTTAGTTTCTTTTTTAGTTTTGATTGCCTCTAGTGCGCTGAGTGAATCACAAAATACGACCGCTCCTGTATAAAGGCCAGGTAACTGGTTCAACCAATTTAATGCTAGTATAATCGCTGCAAGCTCTGATCTATAAGACGATGTATTATCTTGGAGTCTCATTGAATGTATATATTTGTAATAGGGTACGTGAAATGCTGCTGCTGCTTTTCCTGTTTCAGGAGACTTCGAACCACCAGTGAAGATTTGTAAGAAGTTAGACCACTTCTTGTGTATTAATTCAAGACTTGTTTGTTTCTGGAATGTTAAATTGTCACTTTTCGATATATAATCAGATATCTCCGTGGATATTATTGGTGACCGGTAATGCCAATAAGGTATAAAAGTATATGAGTACATATATTCAATTTCATATTGGAGAGGTTGGGGTAATTTCGATATTCTTTCCCCGAACGGCTTCCTCGTGTTCTTATCGCGCGTTTCCGTTTTACACCCTGGCGAAGGCATTTTCCGGAAAAGTAGCCAAAAAGCGACTAGTGAAGAGTCTACACACGTCGCTGGTTGCATGCAGCGTGCGACCCGACACAGGCGAGTCCACCACCGCACATTTGCACAGTTA
Source organism: Lytechinus variegatus (assembly GCF_018143015.1). NCBI lineage: Eukaryota > Metazoa > Echinodermata > Echinoidea > Temnopleuroida > Toxopneustidae > Lytechinus > Lytechinus variegatus. The sequence continues at coordinate 3,508,099 of NC_054740.1, read as the reverse complement.
CTGATTAGAGCAGAGTTCATCGGCACTTCATGTACAGAGAGAGCGGCAGTCAGGAGTGAAATCCGAACATGCTTTTGCAGTCGCGTTGTTTATGAGTTTTTTTTCTAAAAATAAATTATGAACTAAATGAATAGAATGACAGACAAAATCAAAATAAACAGATACTTATAATGGAAAGACAAATTGAAGTTTGATGGATTGATACACTATAGCAGCTGCCGAAAGATAGATATAGAAGACTGAAATAGATAGAGACAAGATAGACAGATAGATAGATAGATAGATAGAAATAGAGAGGGAGGGAGAGAGAGGTGGATAGATAGATAAATAGAGAGAGGGGAGAGACAGAGAGGTCGATATATAGAGGGAGAGGGGGAGAGAGAGAAGGATAGATAGATAGAGAGAGAGAGATGTTGTAGATAGAAATATGGACGGACAAAGAGAAAGAGAGAAAAAAAGACAGACAGATGCTAGAGAAGGAGAGAGATAGAGAATTTGAGAGACAGATAGATGTTAGATAGATAGAAAGATAAAGAATGAGAGAGACAGAGAAGATAGACAAATTAACAGATAGATAGATACATAGATAGATATATAGATAGAGAGAAATAGAGAAAGACAGACAGATGGATAGATAGAGATAGATAGATAGATGAGAGATAGATAGATGTTAGATAGAGACAAAGATTATTAACAAATTAACAGATAGATAGATAAGTTTAAAAAATAGATAAATAGAGAGAATAAGAGAAAGACAGACAGATGGATAGATAGATAAAAAAATAGATAAAAAATAGATAAATAGATAGAGAGAATAAGAGAAAGACAGACAGATGGATAGATAGATAGAGATATTAAATAGATAATTAAAGAATGAGAGAGACAGAGAAGATTATTAACAAATTAACAGATAGATAGATACACTAGTTAAAAAATAGATAGAGAGAAATAGAGAAAGACAGACAGATGAATGGATAGAGAGAAAGAGAGAGAATTTGAGATAGATAGATGTAAGATAAAGAATGAGAGAGACAGAGAAGATTATTAGATATATAGACAGATAGAGAGAAAGACAGACATCAGCAAATCGGCAAGGCAAATGATCAAGGCAAACATTCGTATTGAACCTGGAAAGTATAAGCTCAGCTGCATTGCAAGTAAGGTATGTTCTGCGGATAACTTCGGTGCGGACTTTGGATCGCGCGCCCAGCTGATAATGTAAACAAACGTAGACGTAGACTCTTCACTAGTCGCTTTTTGGCTACTTTTCCGGAAAATGCCTTCGCCAGGGTGTAAAACGGAAACGCGCGTTCTTGTCAGAGTAAAACTGAAACTGCCAACAGTCTTGAAGATCTTGTTTCAATGGATGATTTAGTATACTATCTAATTATAATATAAGTACAAAGTCTTTATTCCAGACCCGGTTGTTTAAAAAATAATCATATGAGCCTAAAGTCTTTATTCCAGACCCGATTGTTTCAAAAATGATAATACAAGTCCAAAGTCTTTTTCCAGACCCTGTTGTTTCAAAAATTATAATATAAATCCAAAGTCTTTATTCCAGACCCGGTTGTTTAAAAAATAATAATATAAGTCCAAAGTCTTTATTCCAGACCCGATTGTTTCCAAAATGATAATACAAGTCCAAAGTCTTTTTCCAGACCCTGTTGTTTCAAAAATTATAATATAAATCCAAAGTCTTTTTCCAGACCCGGTTGTTTCAAAAATTATAATATAAATCCAAAGTCTTTCTTCCAGACCCGATTGTTTAAAAAATAATCATATGAGCCTAAAGTCTTTATTCCAGACCCGATTGTTTCAAAAATGATAATATAAGTCCAAAGTCTTTTCACCAGACCCGGTTGTTTAAAAAATCATAATATAAATCCAAAGTCTTTTTCCAGACCCTGTTGTTTCAAAAATAATAATATGAATCCAAAGTCTTTATTCCAGACCCGGTTGTTTAAAAAATAATAATATAAGTCCAAAGTCTTTATTCCAGACCCGGTTGTTTCAAAAATTATAATATAAATCCAAAGTCTTTATTCCAGACCCGGTTGTTTCAAAAATTATAATATAAATACAAAGTCTTTATTCCAGACCCGGTTGTTTAAAAATAATCATATGAGCCTAAAGTCTTTATTCCAGACCCGATTGTTTCAAAAATGATAATACAAGTCCAAAGTCTTTTTCCAGACCCTGTTGTTTCAAAAATTATAATATAAATCCAAAGTCTTTATTCCAGACCCGGTTGTTTAAAAAATAATAATATAAGTCAAAAGTCTTTATTCCAGACCCGATTGTTTCAAAAATGATAATATAAGTCCAAAGTCTTTTCTCCAGACCCGGTTGTTTAAAAAATCACAATATATATCCAAAACCTTTTTCCAGACCCTGTTGTTTCAAAAATAATAATATGAATCCAAAGTCATTATTCCAGACCCGGTTGTTTAAAAAATAATAATATAAGTCCAAAGTCTTTATTCAAGAACTGGTTGTTTCAAAAATTATAATATAAATCTAAAGTCTTTATTCCACACCCGGTTGTTTCAAAAATTATAATATAAATCCAAAGTCTTTATTCTAGACCCGGTTGTTTCAAAAATTATAATATAAGTACAAAGTCTTTATTCCAGACCCGGTTGTTTAAAAAATAATCATATGAGCCTAAAGTCTTTATTCCAGACCCGATTGTTTCAAAAATGATAATACAAGTCCAAAGTCTTTTTCCAGACCCTGTTGTTTCAAAAATTATAATATAAATCCAAAGTCTTTATTCCAGACCCGGTTGTTTAAAAAATAATAATATAAGTCAAAAGTCTTTATTCCAGACCCGATTGTTTCAAAAATGATAATATAAGTCCAAAGTCTTTTCTCCAGACCCGGTTGTTTCAAAAATTATAATATAAATCCAAAGTCTTTTTCCAGACCCGGTTGTTTAAAAAATTATAATATAAATCCAAAGTCTTTCTTCCAGACCCGGTTGTTTAAAAAATAATCATATGAGCCTAAAGTCTTTATTCCAGACCCGATTGTTTCAAAAATGATAATATAAGTCCAAAGTCTTTTCACCAGACCCGGTTGTTTCAAAAAACACAATATATATCCAAAACCTTTTTCCAGACCCAGTTGTTTCAAAAATAATAATATGAATCCAAAGTCATTATTCCAGACCCGGTTGTTTAAAAAATAATAATATAAGTCCAAAGTCTTTATTCCAGACCCGATTGTTTCAAATATTATGATATAAGTCCAAACTAAGATACAATAATGATGTTCCGGTTGAATAAAAATGAGAATCGAGCCTAGTCTTCTCTCCAGACCCAGTTAATTAAAACTGGTGGAATCAAAGTCTTTGTTGTTGTTTTAAATTATACTGAACGTATTGTGAATATACGCGCTATGAGTAAATTGAGAATCAAGCATAGTCTTTTCTCCAGACCCGGTTATTTAAAACTAAAAACTAAAACTCTATAGTAATGCCTTCATATAGCACAAAAGTCCAAAGTCTTTTTCCAGACGCAGTAGTTTCAAAAATTATAATATAAGTCCAAACTAAGATACCATAATGATATTCCAGTGGAAAAAAAGAAAATCGAGCTTAGCCTTTTCTCCAAACCCTGTTATTCAAAAATTGTAAATAACAATACAACAACAACAAAAACCGTATAAAGACCCCATAATCTTATTAATGCTGGATAACATGGACATATAGCGTAGTCTTTCAGCCAGACCAGTCATTTGTTTTTCAAAATAAGGCTAAGAGTAAAAATATAAATAACTCCAAATCTAACACCAAGCAATCCTTGAACCTAAGAACATGTTTTTAAAAAGAGGTTTAGAATGTTGTCTTTATTCCAGACCTAATCATTACAAAAATTACGAAAAAAAAATCTTCTAACATAAGACCCTATCATATTCTCTTGGAATAACATGAGTTGTAAAACGTACTCTTTCCTCCAGACCAGGTTATCTAAGAAATGAATTAAAAAAGAAAATCAAATCTAAAACCAGTTTTCAAAAGTTACACCCAGTAAAAAATATGTCTGTACCCCACACCCAGATTCTTTTGTATAATAATACTAAGACCCCTACAAAACATTGTAATTATGCATTTGCAAAGAAAACGTCAATTTTCCAGACTTGGTTATTATTTAAAAATAAAATTGTCTAAAACAAATACCCAATAATCTAACTACTGTGGAATAACATGGAGATCGATTGTAGACTTTCCTCCAGACACAATTATTTCAAGAATAAAAAAACAATAAAACCCAACCCCCCAACAACGAATCTAAGAACCAACAATCCTCCACATTAAGACCAAGTACAAAAGCACATGTTTAGAGCGTTGTCTCTACTCAAGACCCAGTCATTTAGAAATTAATTCAAACAATCTTAAAAACATAAGACTTTGTCATATTCTTATTCCTGTTGAATAACATTATTATTATGCTTAGACCTTCGTCTAGACCCAGCTATTTATAAGATAAACAAATATTGAAAAAAATCAAAGCTAAGACCAATCTTTAAAATTAAACCCAGTTAAAATGCTTGGGTTTAGAGAGTTGTCTTTACCCCACATCCAGTTCTCTTAAAATACAAATTAAGCAAAAGATTAATCTAAAAACTTAGACACCAGCATCTCCCAAAATATATGTGATAAGGCATACCACAAAACGTCAAATTAATAAAAGGCGTCAATATTCAGATCTGAATGGTACGCGCCTTAAAAACCCAAAATAACAACAACAACAACGTTATTCTACATCAATGATATTGTGGCGTCTTTGTTAATATTGTTTGTCTGTTTTTATCGTTTCTAATAATTTCCTATTTTGAAATAACTGCATGGATCTAGAGCAAAGACTACACCATATTTAAAGACTGGGCGTTGTGGCGTGCGCCTGTAATCCAAGCTATGTGGGGAAGTTACAAATCGATGCAGAGGTTCGAACCCTGGTCACGTCTTTCGGATGGTGACGTTAAAGGTCGTTTCCAGACGTAAATAATTATATCTGATTGAGACACGTCTGACAAAACTCAAACACACACACACACACACGTTTGCCCCCTGGAAAGATTAAACCTCAAGATGTTGATGGACCTGAATCCACCGACGGGACAGCCTAACTCCGTAACTCTGGTACGGGTGTGGGAGGGGGCTCTTCTTTCTTTGCCTGTCTCTCTCTCAGTCATTTCAAATCAGTTTTTTTCCTATGTTATCACTTCTTGATCACATAAATCCTCTCTCTCTCTCTTTACTTATCGGGTCAATATAACCCCAGAAAATATATCTTAGGCCACTGAGATTATTTGAATTGTAACTAATAAAAAAAAATGCTGAATATATTACAAATGGTGCTTATGGTACACTGAAAATTTAAAGTACCGAAGAACTTGTTAAAACGTTATCCCCTCTTGTTAGAATGATTTTCTTTTATATAATATCTCATAGATCGTCGATCAACAACCTTATCGTTTACGGGAAGTAATCCCCACATTGTGTGCTAATATCTTATTCCTCAGTTTTTTGTTTTATATTTATTTAAAGGTTTTGTTTTTTTTCATAAAAAAAGGAATGAATATACAAGAAATAATAATAATAAACAAGTGGAATGCCTCTGACCGTCTCACCTGCATCACGCGATTCAACATAGCAGCAGTGCTGACTTTGAAAACTACTATAACTCGCACAAGATGTTAAGTGATACTTGGTGACTCTTATTTCCACGTTTTATGAACTAGACCAATACACTTACAGAGATAGGATGGTAATTCAACAAAAAACCCAATGTGGCCAAAATTCATTGACCTCACATGACCTTTGACCTTGATCATGTGACCTGAAACTTGCACAGGATATTCAGTGATACTTTATTACTCTTATGTCCAAGTTTCAAAAGTCAGATCAATAAACTTGCAAAGTTATGATGGTAATTCAACAGAAACCCCCATTATGGCCAAAGTTCATTGACCTTTGACCTTGGTCATGTGACCTAAAATGCACACAGGATGTTCAGTGATACTTGATTACTCTTATGTCCAAGTTTTATGAACTAGACCAACATACTTTCAAAGTTATGATGGTAATTAAAAAAAAAACCAATTCGGCCAAAGTTCATTGACCCTAAATGACCTTTGACCTTGACCATGTGACCTGAAACTTGCCCAGGATGTTCAGTGATACTTGATTACTATTATGTCTAAGTTTCATGAATCAGATCCAAAACCTTTTTAAGTTTTGATTGTAATTCATCAGATACCCCCAAATCGGCCAAAGTTCATTGACCCTAAATGACCTTTGACCTTGGTCATGTGACGTAAAACTCATGCAGGATGTTTGGTGATACTTGATTAACCTTATGTCCAAGTTTAATGAACCAGGTCTATATATTTTCTAAGTTATGATGATATTTCAAAATCTTAACCTCAGGTTAAGATTTTGATGTTGATTCCCCCAACATGGTCTAAGTTCATTGACCCTAAATGACCTTTGACCTTAGTCATGTGACATGAAACTCTTTTAGGATGTTCAGTAATACTTGATTACCCTTATAGCCAAGTTTCATGAACTAGGTTATTATACTTTCTAAGTTATGATGTCATTTCAAAAACTTAACCTTAGGTTAAGATTTGATGTTGACGCCGCCGCCGCCGCCGTCGCCGTCGGAAAAGCGGCGCCTATAGTCTCACTCTGCTATGCAGGTGAGACAAAAAGAAGTAATAAAAATGATACTAAAAAAATTGCTACCCTTCTTCTCATACAGTGGGTGGCAAAATCATGACTTATTGCCAAATAAAAACATGGAATGGAATGGTCAACCCCTCTTGTTAGAATGTTTTTCTTTTATATAATATATCATAGATCGTCAATCAACAACTTTATCGTTTTCGGGAAGTAATCCCCTTATTGTTTACTGATATCTTATTTCTCAATTTTTTTTTCATATGTATTTTAATGTTTTTTATTTAGGTTTTTTCATAGAAAAAGGAAGGAATATACAAGAAATTATTTTTTTTAAAGGACAAGTCCACCCCAACAAAAACTTGATTTGAATGAAAAGAGAAAAATTCAACAAGCATAGCACTGAAAATTTCATTAAAATCGGATGCAAAATAAGAAAGTTATGGCATTTTAATGTTTCGCTCCATTTCGGTATGCGAATGAGGAACTGATGACATCACTCACTCACTATTTTGTATTTTCTTAAATGAAATATGAAATATTTTTATTTCTCGTCATTGTCATGTGAAATGAAGTTTTATTCATCCCTGCAACACGTGGAAATTTATTATTTTAATATTTTGTGCTTTAGGCAAGGAGGTCTGTTGCACCCACAAATGTAATAACGCCCACAAATGAAATAACACTTTACCCACAAATGTAATAACGCCCACAAATGTAATAATTTTTGATCGCCCACAAATGTAATAATGACTTTACCCACAAATGTAATAAATTTGAATGGATTTTGGCGAATCCGTTCTAAACTAAAGTCTTAAAGTAATGCGTTCATATAGCACAAAAGTGCAAAGTCTTTTTTTCAGACCGGGTTAATAAAACATCAAAGTACAAATATAAATCCAAAGTCTTTTTTCCAGACCCGGTTGTTTAAAAAAATATAATAAAAGTCCAAAGTCTTTTTTCCAGACCGGGTTGTTTAAAAAATTGTGATATAAGTCCAAAGTCTTTTTTTCCAGACCCGGTCGTTTCAAGAATTTTAATAAGTCCAAAGTCTTTTTCCTGACCCAGTTATTTCAAAATTTATAATATAAGTCCAAACTAAGATACGATAATGATATTCCTGTGGAAAAAATGGGAATCGAGCTTAGTCTTTTCTCCAGACCCAGTTAATTAAAACTGGTGGAATTAATGTCTTTGTTGTTGTTTCAACTTATACGGTGTATATTGTGAATATATGCACTAAGAGTAAATTGAGAATCAAGCGTAGTCTTTTCTCCAGACCCGGTTACCTGTTATTTAAACATTATGAATAACAGTTTAAAAACAGTATAAAGACCCCATAATCTTATTAATGCTGGATATAGCGTAGTCTTTCAGCCCGACCATTTTTTTCTTCAAAAAAAAAACGCTAACAGTAAGAATTTTAAAAAAATCAAAGTCTAAGACCAAACAAACCTTCAACCTAAGAACCTGTTTTAAAAGAGGCTTAGAGTGTTGTCTTTATTCCGGACCTAAAACAGTTACGAAAAAAAATCTAACATAAGACCTTATATTCTTATTCTCGTGGAATAACACGAGTTTTAAAACGTACTCTTTCCTCCAGACCCGGCTATTAAAAAAAAGTAACTGAAAAACTTCGAATCTAAGACCAAATTTCCAAAGTTTCACCCAGTAAAAATATGTCTTTTTTAAATAATACTACTACCCCTACAAAACATTGTAATAACGCGTAGGTAAAGCAGACATCCTTTCTCCAGACTTGGTTACTATTTGAAAAATAAAATAGTTTTTACAAATATTCTAAAACGAATACCCAATAATGTAATTACTGTGGAACAACATGAAGACCGATTGTCGAAGATCGACTTTCCTCCAGACACAATTATTTCAGGAATAAAAAATCAATAAAACTCAACCCCCAACAACGAATCTAAGAACCAACAATCCTCCAAATTAAGACCATGCATGTAGAAAAGCACATGTTTAGAGCGTTGTCTTTATTCCAGACCCGGTGATTTAAAAATGATTTAAACAATCCTAAAAACAAAAGACTCATATTCTTATTCTTGAAGAATAACACGAGTATTATGCTTAGTCTTTCGTCTGGACCCGGTTATTTAAAATATAAAGAAATATTGAAAAAATGACAGCTGAGACCAATCTTCAAAATTAAACCCACTTAAAATGCTTGGGCTTAGAGTGTTGTCTTTACCCCTCACCGACGTATATTATAACTTTTGAAACGACCGGGTCTGAAAAAAAGACTTTGGACTTGCATTATAATTTTTGAATTAACCGGGTCTGGAAAAAAGACTTTGGACGTATATTATAACTTTGAAACAACCGGGTCTGGTAAAAAGACTTTGGACGTATTTTATAATTTATAATATATATAACTGGGCGTTGTGGCGTGCGCCTGTAATCCAAGCTGTGGGGAAGTTACAAATTGATGCAGAGGTTCGAGGTTCGAGCCCTGGTCACGTCTTTCGGATGGTGACGTTAAAGGTCGGTCCCAGACGTAAATAATCATATCTGATTGATACACGTCTGACAAAACTCAAATACACACACAATTTTGAAAAACCGGGTCTGGAAAAAGACTTGGACTTGTACTGTAATATTTCATTAACCGGGTCTGGAAAAAAGACTTTGAACTTTTGTGCTATATGAACGCATTACTATAGGATATTAGTTTAGAACGAATTCGCCAAAAATCACTTCAAATTTATTACATTTGTAGGTAAAGTCATTATTACATTTGTGGGTAAAGTGCATTATTACATTTGTGGGTAAAGTGTTATTACATTTGTGGGCGTTATTACATTTGTGGGCGATTATTACATTTGTGGGTGTAACACCCCCCCCCCCTGAGATTTGCTGTGCCCACCTCCCCTGAAAAAAAAAAATTGGCAGAGCAAAAAAAAGAGAGAAAGAAGAAAAGATAAAAGGAAAAGAAGAAGAAAAGATAAGTGGAAAATAAGAGGAGGAAGACGAGTGAATTAAATAATGTGAGGGGAAGACTTGCCAAAAAAAATCTTTCATGTTACTATAAAAAAAATCTTTGCTTTTGCTTCGCGCCAGAATTGCCTGTTCGATGAGATTCGTATCTTGCTCAATACATGTAGGCTGATATGGAGCAAGTTTTGAATTTATTATACAAAACATAATTAGCTCGGACATCGAGCTTTCAATATTTTTTTTCATTCACAAATTTAAGTGCTCTGTAAAATGTCCGTTTTATTGTCTACATATCAGCATTTTTTTTAAAGCTCACGCTGCGTGGTCACATTGTTTGATTTGCCAAGTTCCTATTGTCTATAATGTTCCATTAAAGAATGTATTCAGAAAGCCCAGATTCTAGGTCTAAATCTAAAACATGCGCGATAGCCTGCATGTTCTTTATTTAAAATCTATTTGAATTATCCAGTTTCACATCATAATATCAATAATTGTCTGCTCGCGCTTCACGATCGCATTAGTAATGATACCCAATTAACTATATCTTATTTATGATTTACAAAATATGAATAGTGTCCCGCTTTTAGGTCTGAAATCTCTTCTTTTTTCCTCTCGCGCTTCGCGCTCGCATCCATTGTTTCGTTACATACCTATCCCTTTTATTGATACAAAAAGTAATTACCATTCTTTTAGGTCGGAATGTTAAAAAAATGCTTTATTGAAATATATACCGTCTTCGTGGGTACCTATAAACAGTCCTTAACAGGTCCCTTTTCGATAATGCTAGGAGAGTTAATAACAATTTCTGCTAACGCTTTGCGCTTGCAGTAATTATATAGTTACATACGCATCTTGTTCAGGTTCACAAACATTGCCCAGAATAGTCAATTTTCCGGTTAAAATATATACATGCAATTCCAAAAATTTTCAGCTCGCGCTTCGCGCTCACATATGGAGCTTAAAATATCAAGATTTGACGTTAATATACAAAACATATTTTATCTCGGATATCGAGCTTTCATTATTTTTTTCAATTAACAAATCGATTTTTTCTTGAAAGTGCTCTGTAAAATGTCCTTTTTAGGTCTAAATATTAATATTTTCAGCTCACGCTGCTCAGTCGCATTATTTGATTTTCATAGGTCTACTTCTTTATAAATTCTTACGTACCGTCCTTAAAATTCATCTTAAACGAATTGTTTACTATCATGATTGCCAATTTGTTTAGAAAAAACACTGTTTTTGATTATGTCATATTCTTTACAATTGTTTACAATTTAGTAATTTTGGTACTTAATTTCCTTCTTTAATGTTGCTTTCACCCAAGAGTAAAACACAAAAAACACCTTGTAATTTTACCATCTAGGGCCTAAATGGTAAAATTACAAGGTGTTCTTGTTTGTATTATCTCTGCATAAAGTTTTTGGGCTTGCTGGAATGTGCACCAATCGTTTCATAATTTTTAGCTTCTTATTAGTTGAATTGTTTTAAAATAACAGGATTATAAGTCCTACTTGACAGTGTTAGTGTTGATAGATGCGTTATCGACTTTCAATATATTTTTACCTATAAAGGTGTCTTTTTACGTTTTATCTATTTGCCTGATTTCTTTCCTGAAATTGAACCCAAAATAAATATTCAAAAAATCAGATCAGTTGGAATCGGAGATATTCAGCATTTGTGATTATTATGACTAATCGTGTTCAATTGATCTATGAAAACTTAGTATGAGGGCCAGTTTACACGTTTTCTGATGAATATATGCATAGCCAATTGGGAGATTTCGGGTGCAAGACCCCCCCCCCCCCAATTTTTCATGATGCAGAAGGCGCCGCTAAACAAAAAAAAACGGAAAAAAGAAGAAAGTGAGAGAATAGGAAAAAGAGCAATATCAAAGAGAAAGAAAAATTATCAAGGTAAGATAAAATAGAAAATATTTTGAAAAACCTGTGCCACCGACCAAAACTTAAAAAGGGTCCCGCTTCTAACATTGATGCTGGAGAGAAGGGATGATTTTATGGGGGTAATTGTCCTCAGGCAGGGGAAATTGTCCGGGGGATAATTGTCCTCGGGGGTTATTGTCCAGGGGGTAATTGTCCTCGAGGATAATTGTCCGGGGGGTAAGTGTCCTCGGGGGGCTTATTGTTCGGGGGTAGTTGTCCGGGGGAATTGTCCGGGGGTGATTGTCCAGGGGTTAGTTGGGTAATTGTCCGGGGGTAATTGTCCTCGGGGGTAATTGTCCGGGGGGTAATTGTCCTAGAACCATTCACACAAATAACCATAACTTATCCGCAGCCAATCATAGCAGATGACGTATCCAAGATCAAAATATTCTTGAACTGGTGCTGAATATTATAGGCCTATCTTAGCTAGACAAAATTATACGCGATCCCCGGTCTTCTGTCTTCGTTTTCCAGACACCCAACAACAGGTCTGGAAAACGAAGATCAAAGACCGGGGACATGTGTTATGTCAATGGTAGTAAAATTGCAAATGCCAGCTGAGCGCGATATATTGCTCAATCAATTATCATTCACATCACGATATCCATACAATTAATCATTAACTTATCAACCAATCATAACTGATCACATATCCAATATCAGAATATTCCTGAATTTGATCTGAATATAATAATGGTTTATTTTAGCTAGACGGATGCGATCCCCGGTCTTCTGTCTTCGTTTTCCAGACACCCAACAACAGGTTTGGAAAACGAAGATCGAAGACCGGGGACATGTGTTATGTCAATGGTAGTAAAATTTTAATGCCAGCTGAGCTGAGCGCGATATATTGCTCAATCAATTAGCATTCACATCACGATATCCATACAATATTAATCATTAACTTATCAACCAATCATAACTGATCACATATCCAATATCAGAATATTCCTGAATTTGATCTGAATATAATAATGGTTTATTTTAGCTAGACGGATGCGATCCCGGGTCTTCTGTCTTCGTTTTCCAGACACCCAACAACAGGTCTGGAAAACGAAGACCGAAGACCGGGGACACGCGTAATGTCAATGGTAGTTGCAAACAGCAGTTAAGTTGAGACTGCATGCATTTGCGCAGTATGAGGTGTATTGTACGTTATAATTGTTATGTATTAATTATGCCCTAGCTGATAACGATATCCTTACAATTAATCATTAACTTATCAACCAGTTATAACTGACTACATATTTAAAATGAGAATATTCCTGAATTTGATCTGAATATAATAATGGTTTATTTTAGCTAGACGGATCCCCGGTCTTCTGTCTTCGTTTTCCAGACACCCAACAACAGGTCTGGAAAACGAAGATCGAAGACCGGGGACATGCGTTATGTCAATGGGAGAACATGTGTAGGGGGCAAGGTCCAAAGTTCATTCTAACCCGCGCACGTGTTTTGCACACACTTTGCACTGCTTTGTACACACTTCGTGCGTGAACTACAAACGCTTTCACACGAGTGTGATACGTGTCCCCGGTCTTCCGTCTTCGGTCTCCGTTTTCCAGACACCCCAAATTTGGGTACGTTTCAGGCCAATTTGAGTATGTCAAAAATTTGCGCGCGCACAGGTATGTGTGCGCGTTTTTGCTCCTACCATCGGTATGCATCTTTGAGTCGTCATTTATTTTATGTCAGTCCACTGTCCATTATCTTCTGATTAATTTGATACATCATTCAGCCTCTTACGACCAATAATACGCAAATGCACGTCCATTCAAATTTGCATTAAACGAGCGTGCAAACTCGCAAAATAAGCCATAAGTGGGCAAAAATATACCTATATAAAATTCACTGTAGCTCTTCAAGGAGTCCGTTTACCCCCAATTTTTTCCTCACTCTTGGATATAGTAGATATCTCATCTGGAGATTGCGTAAATACCACAAAATTACATCAGAAATAAAAAATTACACATTTTCGCAACATACGTCAACGTATTTTTGCATATTTAACGGTATCTTTGTTATTAGTGGTCAGTTTTTTCTCAAATTTTGATATGATGTAGTCGAAAAAATTATCTACAAATAACGTGTGAATAATTTTCACTTTTGACCACACATCAATGTGTTGTGACCTGTTTAAATTTTTGCAAATTTTTTCTGGGCCTAATTTTTGAGAATTAAAAAAAAAATGTTTTACTTATATGTTTATTCGATTATCGAATTAATTCTATTGGGAGAGAATACAAGTTTTAGTATGTAAACAAATATTGACTATGAACCAGTTCACTGCCCTTCAGAAGGAGGTCAAGTTCACGTGTACTTCTGTTGGGGGAAGTCGGTCAAAACGCGCACCCGGAAGGATTGTATCACATTAAAGCGTGCGCGGTAATTTTACACATCCGAAATGCGCCAATGCTCTGAATGCGCGATCAGCGCGGATGAAATCGAGTCATTCACTTTCTAATTTCCGTCCGGAAAGACATTTTAATAACATCGGAACATATTAAACTGGCACTGACACCGTACACCTGTGATGAAACTGTTAAGATGGTTAAAGTTATAGAAGGCCTAGGCCTATACGGTACTCTTCGCTTCGGCCTAGTCCTTTAATTCGGACAGATCTACGGAACCAATTTATTATACCTCGGCCTCGGAGACATCTGACAAGTGAATTCACTAAAACTCAATTTTAGTCGCAGGTAGGCCAGCTACACTGCAGATCGATAAGCTAACTTCGACCACATTAGGATACTGGCTCCTCAATTTCGACGGTCGACTCTAAAGTATAATTATCGCGGCATAATCAATGCCTCAAGATGGGAAAACAAAGGATCAACCAGCAGAGGAGGCAGGGGGAAAGGAGCCAAAGGTTCAAGGAGACGCCCACGTCCACGGAGTCTATGCGGTCAGTGTACGGATAACGGTACACGACTACGAGCAACGAGAGCCACAACGGAGAGCCCGGCAAGCCAGCAGCCGACCAGACCGGGGGTGATCGAGCCTTCGCTAGGCGATGGACCAGAGATAGAGCTCTCAACAAGCAACCACCTCCCACCCACGTTAACCCACGACGAGCCACCAGTCATCCGGTGAGTTAACCAGCCTAGGGCCTGTAATCCAGGCCTCTGGCTCTGGTGAACTTGTGTCATTCTCATTAGTAGGCATATTGTGCCTGAAACTAGTAGAAATAGAATGAGGGTTAACTCGACGGTAACTCAGGGGTGAACCTGGGAATACAGCTGACAATAACGCTAGGCCTAGATTAACATCTCGCTCATTTTGCAGTGACAATTCAACAAGGGCTTTAGTCCCAGACCCAGGGAAAATGCAAGTGCTAGCGACTAGGGCCTATTTTAATGTCACGCCATAGCACATGTAGCCTAGATGTGGACCTAGCCTGCAGTTAAATTTAATCACTTGGCTGTGGATCAAGGTCTAGGGCTAGGGGTCTAAATTTTGAAATTGCTGCCAATTCAGATAAATTTATACAGAATGGATTGATACATAGGCCTACTAAATGGGTACAAACGTCATTTCTAAAGAAATTAGTGGTATTACCACTGCCGCATAGGTGAACATATAAATAAATATCGAGCCCGGGCCTAACGTTAGCCTGGCCTGGACCTGGTCTTACTCAGGACTACAACGTAGTGTTCGGCTTGGCCAATGACACTGATTCATTGTAATTCCGAAGCCGGTTGTTTAGATTTTTTTGGGTAGTCTAGACTCTACGTCAGAAGTAGGCTAGATTAGATCTGGATAAATTAAAGATGTAATAATGCCTAAATTATAGTAAGTTTTCATAATTTGGGCCAGATTTGATACGTAGAGGGTTAGAATATCTATTTAGGACCAGAATTAGGCCTAATTCTAAGACGCCATTTTTTGCAATTGGAGAAATGCTCGAACTTTTTCAAATCAAATTGAATGGGAAAAGTCAATTCTTTGTCAGATCCAGTCTACTGCCAGTTCTGTGCGCAGCCTACAGCTAGGCCTACATCTTTAATATCAACTTCACACTGGAAGTTAGTCTAGGCCTAGTTCTATTTCTGAGTAGATGTAGCCATAGACTAGACTTGTCTGTTTTAGGCCCTGGTTCAGCTGGCAGATAAACCATAAATGCCGTCTATACTATAGTATGCACAATAAATCAGCTTGAAAGATAAATGATGACTTCTTTGATTTAATCTGGATGGTTGGTCGAGCGAGACGGTCTCGAATTTATCCCTGTCCGGCTAGCTTGAAATGTGATTGAATGGAATTCTCTCAGTCTTCCAACAAAAAATGAATAAAGAAAAAAAAAATAATAATGATAAAAAAATGAAATAAAATAAATAAAGGAATAGATAGAAAACAAACACGGTAAATAAAGGAACCATAGTCTTGGTAGTATTGATAATGGAATATTAAAATAAATATCCCAAATTTACATCTTGAAGCATCAATAATGGTTTGGTTCATACGCCTTGAAAGGAGGTTGGTATTCGGAATTAGGTTTGTATGGAATGGATGTCGATGTTTGGGAGTGCTTTTGAGTTGTAAATCTCGAGAAAACACAGTAACGGTCAATTTACCATGGACTCACCAATGCGAACTAGCATGGAACTCCTACCTCAATCTGGATAGTACTATTACCAATACTTTGTAATATTTTTGCTCTATTTTGGAAGGGGCAAGTTCAAGGGGTTCGGCAAGCAGCGATTGTTTTTTATATAGCGCTTTGTCAATCTTCAACACAATGAAACCCTACAATTCACGGTTGAAGAATAATAGTACAGGAGCCTAGATTGCCCGTGAGTAGTTGGAACTGAGATGATATTGACTATATCATGAATGGCAACAATTGTAACAATAATTTTGCTAGTAATGTTAATAGCGGTAAATATAAATAATGATAAAACAATATTTCCGGAAGAGGTCAAGTGGAAATTAAGGGATATAGATAAACGGACATGGGCTTGTATTTGGATGTGGCTGAGCCCTGTTAAGCTTTGGTCATAATTTAATACAATATAATACAATACACACAAATGAAGTAAGCCATTTAGTTCAAGTGTACATGTAGGTGAACGGGTGAACCTGGAAATGAAGTCGTAAATGTTTTGTGTGATTTTATGTGATGGGTGGTATTTGCCCAACTGTAGTAGTTTGGATAATTGGTTTTCGGGGGAGGATGGCAGTGCATTCTTGTAATTCAGATGGTGTTACGCAGATACACATCCATGGTTTATATCAAAAGAAAGCAACGGATTACTCACTCAGCACGTTTCATAAATGTACATGTGGCTGCTTTTTGGAATTGATCAGTGAGGGAATATGGGTGACCAGTGGTCTGCTGCTGATTCTGCAAGAGCATAAAGGATTGGTTAACATTGGTTTGACGTTTACAAAATCTGAGCTAGAAGGTCACACTTGTCATCTGCGTCTGTGATATGTTACAAAAATGAAGCCCAGAAAAAATTGCGTTCGAAAATAATTATTTATTTTTTTCAAATTGAAATATAAAGTGACCGGAAATACCATCTTAATTTCATCCCATACACTTATGTGTACTATTTAAGCATCTATAAGACGCCTATTTACAAAATCGGGGTTTGCCTTGTAGTTTTAGCTTTCATTCTCAATAATTGTTGTTTATTAGTTGTAATACATGCACTTGTATGCATATTTCATCTTGGGTTGATAATTTTTTAAATCGGCAGCCCGCAAAGTTAAGCAATACCTTTAATATTGGCGGGATGCAAAGAAAAAAAATGAAAAAAGGAACATAAAAAATAAAAGAAAGGCGTCTGCAATTTGGCTTATTTCTGTAGTTTTAGAAGTTATAAACAGTGTGTGAATATTGTTGATTATAATACTCTTCTGCTACAACTATTAGTTAAAATAAATTGATTAACAAGCCAAAATAAATGAAAAAAAAATAATAATAATAAAGGCTGAAAAAATATTCATAAATTCGATAACTGGAAAACAGAGCTAAAAAGTCGGGAGCTACGTGCATGAGAAGAGCAAGTAAATCTTGATTGGCCTTTAGTTTAAATAGGCATGCTTCTGCCGGAAGTTCTTTATGTCAATGGAATGTGTATAGTTTACATGCAACACCAAATTAAACAGAATTAGGGTATTTTCACGCACAATACAACTCCGGCTTAAAGAGAATTAGGTGTTTTTAACATGATCCATCAAATCAACCTGAAAAGGAACTTTGGGTATTTTACATGTCCCAACGCAAGTCCAAAGTAAAAAGAAGTATGGGTAATTACAGTCAATTTAACTTCAACTTAAAGATAAATCAGAGTAGTTGCCGTCAACATGAGTTTATATCGCCAGAGATCTGGTACATTTAAATGAATTGAATCTCGTGGAAACATGTAACCTAAGCCGGGGATCAATTACCATGGGCAACGCCAATACAGGCAAATAAAGGAAAAGACTAGACAAATCCGTTGAATGTATGCTTACATGTACTTTGATTATTCATCAGAACTACACAATTTCTTGCAGAGTCCACTGGCATAAATAATGCTCATATGAACAGATGTTGGGGTCATTTTTCAGGTTCAGTAAACTCACTACCACAATTGATAGTTATCTCTGAATATCATTAAGGGTATTTACATGCCGTGTCCCAATGCAACTCCAGCTTAGATATAATTATATATAATTACAGTTACCATATTTTATCCATACATCTGGATACCAATAAATTATCTCATACTGACATGCATGTACGGCATAGGCTACCATAAAGAATATATACTCGGAAAGATTTCTGGTTTCTCCTTGCAGGACTCGAAGAATCTGGCTGTTTGGCGCCAGCTACAAGGAGGGCTCGGGAGAGGGCCGTCACCACGGGGAACCACAACCTTGGGGGCTGATTAAAGGCTACGAGGTGTACTAGTTGGTGGAGCCGTGGGGGGTACTACGCTTCCCAACTGCCCGAGTGACCTCCAAGGGGGACTGAGATACAGCCCCATACCAACCTTAATAATCATTCACGTGGGATCCAATGGATTCAATGATTGGGCAGCTATACTGTATAGTGCCAAAGAAAGTAGACAAGCTGGAGACAACGCACTGAATTCAACCAGAGCTCTACGGCCTTGGTGCCACATATGTTTCTCAAGCATCTTGCCACGCCTTACTATTATGCACAAGAAAGAACTATCACCTCACAGGCAGCTAGTGACAATGTCAGGAAATCTGTGAACAAGTATATGCCAAGAGAAGGATTCGGTGCATGCACAATGCGTTATTTATCAACCACATCTTACACTATCATGAACACCGGTACTACAACAGAGGTGGCATCCAACGGTCAGACGAAGGAAGTGACATCCTGATTAGTGATTTCAATAGGGCAGGTCAATTCGCCCTCACTGGACAAGACTTGAATGAATAAGAGAGCTCTAAGAGTCCCAGGATTGGCGAGTGCGACTCCTTTAATTGATCTGGGAATAGCGAAGGAAAGACACTGGACGTGCAGGGAAATGTTGTTTAATTACAAAACCCATGATATGGCACTCATACTATTATAAGGGTTTCTCATGCTTACATTGCTTCATTATCCTTTTAACCAAACGGTACCTTCGGCTCATACCGAAGAGAAATACAAGAGAAACATTAGGATTTAATGAACGACAAATAAATTCAATAGATCAATAGCACGAAGTGCTTAAAGGTTAGCAACTGGCATTAAGCCAAGCTGATAGTTTTGAATTTAGTTTGGTTATACCTTACAATGCAATCACATCTGTCATATTGGCGTGGGTGCATGGACACTCGCACCTGATTGGACATGGGTCATAGTGAAAATAAACTTGGAAGTTAATAATGAAAAGAGAAACTCTTTCTGCCAAATGGCAAGATATACAGAAACAGTGCCTATCCAATGTTTCTTTTCTTGGTACGAAAGTTGCTCTGGTCAGTGCATAATGGTAACTAGTTTGGTGCAACTGAGCAAATCAAAGAATTGGAAAAAAAAAATTATGGGTGTTGTTTTGGGGGCATTTGTTCTGGGGGTGTTTTCTAGTACTTGGCAATTTCATTATCATTTCTCGAAGCATGCGGGGATGGAATGACCAAGAGCTCTGTGAGCCAATGGCGGGGAAAGGCCAAGATTATCGGATATTTCGTAGGGGATCCCCGTCCCAGGCAACTGGGACACTGGGTGGAGCCATCGTCCTCCCTGCTGGTCACGTGACTCGTGACCCGGTTCCCCCTATGTGGTTAATTCTTAGCCTTACTCTCTCCTTCCTCTGCAGGCATTGACTTTTATTGATATTACTGCGATACACATGTTTGTGAAGTATTGGTGTATTAATTAATGTTTAATGTTTGATATTACTGTGATACACAAGTATGTGAAATATTTGGGTAACAATTCCCGAACGGAAATTAAAAATTGAGAATATGGCAATATCTGGTATATCGTGTAGTATTTCTTCTCACAATATGATTATTCGATTATCGAATAAATTCTATTGGGAGAGAATGCAAGTTTTAGTATGTAAACAAATATTGACTATGAACCAGTTCACTGCCCTTTAGAAGGAGTTCGAGTTCACGTGTACATCAGTTGGGGGAAGTCGGTCAAAACGCGCACCCGGAAGGATTGTATCACATTAAAGCGTGCGCGGTAATTTTAAACATCCGAAATGCGCTAATGCTCTGAATGCGCGATCAGCGCGGATGAAATCAAGTCATTCACTTTCTAATTTCCGTCCGGGAAAGACATTTTCCCACCTCCCACCCCTCATTCCTCTGTATTGATGTTCCTTAAGGTGCATTTACGGATTCCGTCGATATATTTAATCAGTGGATTTTCTTTTTAGCCCAAGGGTTGAAAAAAGAAAGAGAGAAAAAAATAATAATATATATATATATATATATATATCTTATCAGCATATCATGCGAGACGGGCACAAATGGGTAGCATGAATGAAATAATTAGCATTCACTGTGCTAGGAATGGTAAAATATGATTACTATGACACATAACACATGTAATTGGTAGAAAACCGGGACTATTGGCCAACAGATGGTTGGTACAAAGCTATTACCTCATGGTTATACTCTAGAGGAAGTTTGGACTTTCAGTTGTCAATGGGGTGGCTAAATGAGTTTGCATGTCTTGTTGCTTAGTAAGATTCATTTATGTATCTTCATAGGCTGATTTTATGGTTTGGTAAAGAATTGGATGGCTGGTTGGGGTTGTACACATATTATTTTGGTTGGCTGGTTGGGGTTGTTAAGTATTTGGCTGGATGGCTGGGGTTGTTATTAACAAGACTATTGGCCAACAGATGGTTGGTACAAAGCTATTACCTCATGGTTATACTCGAGAGGAAGTTTGGACTTTCAGTTGTCAATGGTGTGGCTAAATGAGTTTGCATGTCTTGTTGCATAGTAAGATTCATTTATGTATCTTCATAGGCTGATTTTATGGTTTTGTAAAAAAATGGATGGCTGGTTGGGGTTATACCAAGGAGTAACTTTTTGGTTGTATACACATAGTTTGGTTGGCTGGTTGGGGTTGTTAAATATTTGGCTGGATGGTTGGGGTTGTTATCAACAAGACTTTAGGCCAACAGATGGTTGGTACAAAGCTATTACCTCGTGGTTATACTCTAGAGGAAGTTTGGACTTTCAGTTGTCCATGGGGTGGCTAAATGAGTTTGCATGTCTTGTTGCTTAGTAAGATTCATTTATGTATCTTCATAGGCTGATATATGGTTTTGTAAAGAAATGGATGGCTGGTTGAGGTTGTTAAATATTTGGCTGGAAGGTTGGGGTTGTTATTAACAGGACGTTGTAACCTTTAAACGACATGCATCTTGGGTGTTTTTTAGTACTTCGTAATTTCATTATCATTTCTCGAAGCATGCAGGGGATGGAATGACCAAGAGCTCTGTGAGCCAATGGCGGGGAAAGGCCAAGATTATCGGATATTTCGTAGGGGGATCCCCGTCCCAGGCAACTTGGACACTGGGTGGAGCCACCATCCTCCCATCTGGTCACGTGACTCGTGACCCGGTTCCCCCTATGTGGTTAATTCTTAGCCTTACTCTCTCCTTCCTCTGCAGGCATTGACATTTATTGATATTACTGCGATACACATGTTTGTGAAGTATTGGTGTATTAATTAATGTTTAATGTTTGATATTACTGTGATACACAAGTATGTGAAATATTTGGGTAACAATTCCCGAACGGAAATTAAAAGTTGAGAATATGGCAATATCTGGTATATCGTGTAGTATTTCTTCTCACAATAAATTTTACGGTCTTCCTGTAATTTTCAAGCCAACTGGTTTTGCGGTTTTTCATGTAGGACATTTTTCGTAGTTTTTCCGGAACTTTTTAAGAGGTAATTTTAACATTGTAAAACATCATTTATGTATTTTCTTAGTAAACGCTACAATATTGAAACGCTATTGTGTTGAAAAATTTCATTCCGGACATTTTGTGGAATTTTTTTTATTTGGTTATTTGGTTATGCAATTTACTTAAATACACATTTTCCCGAAATTCTGCGGGAAAATTGCCTGGATTTGAATCTTTGAAGTAACTTTATTTCAGTAAAATCATCACGAAAGAATTTTCAAGCAAATGTTAAAGTCATACACAATTAATAAATGGATATTGAAAATTCTTGACGGAAAATATAATGTGAAATGTTTAGGAATTTGCAGAAATTTTGCAAACATCCCCCCCAAAAAAAAAAAAAAATCTACTTAATTCTTTCATCAAATGCATCCTTAATGAGTTTTGAAGTGAATGTTGTAAATTGTAGCATTGTGAAATTTCTCATTGGAAATTATTCAAATTTAGCAGAAGTTTTGAATAAAAATATTTAAGACATTTTAGTTTTGAAAAAAAGTATCACCTATGAATTTTCAACCATTCTGTGAAACTGATACTCGCTGACATTGTGAAAATTCTTGCTCGAAATCTTAAAAGAAAATTGCTGACAGAATACAGAATTAAAAAAAATATTTGACATAAAATATATGAAACTGACGATTAAAAATTAGCTACTCTGAAAATGAAGGCCATAGCGCATTTTTGGAAAGCCAATTTCGGTAAATCTCCCCATCTCATATTTTTTGAGGAGTTTTTAAGGCATTTTTCGTGCTCAACACTTCATTTCGTATTTATCGTATTGCATTATCACCAACATATTTATAACCATCACGTTTATCATCACCACATTAAAGAGTGAGTATTTAGCAATGGTCAAAATTTACTCCCATGATGTCTATGATCAAGATTGTCTACTGATTCATTTCACACATTAGCCGACACATAATGAAATTTCATGACAGACCACCTAATTCGTTCTCATGACGAATTAAAATCTAGTTTACATTTCTGATTGTATTATCATATGCACAGTTCATTGTAAATTAAAAACAGGCAGTTGCCAAAATTTATTATCACTTTTTACGTTGAGTATTCCTTCTTACAAGAATATCACTAATACTTGCATACACTAGGCTTGTCTTCAGATGTTATTGTCATATAACTTTCTTATTAAAAAAAAATACACCATACAAAAGCAGAATTGTCAATACTTGCACAGAATAAGGTAGTCTATCACTCGGCCCTTTGTCCCTCTTCAGGCTCAGATCATCTTCAAGCATGTTGATGAGGTAGTGTGTGGTCTCTTTTAAAAAGTTTCCTCCTGTCAACGACTCGTCATTGCAGTTCTTGATGGCATATTCCTGTTGAGTTAGAGTGATAAGTAAAAGAAAATATTTAAACATTGGAAAAAAAATGTATTCTTAACTACCTTCACTGTGTACTGTCAAAATTAATAGATCTACCTTTTAAATCTGCATATATTTGGTCAGTTGACTTTTTTTCCCACAACTTAATCAGATCGCCATTCTCATGGAGTTAAATTTAAATTGATCAACTGGATCTACAAATATTTGACATTTAGGCATTATACTCTATGAACATGTGACACGGAATTTAGATCAATTTAGTCACTGTCAGATGTGTACATCAACCAAGATTGAAATTAATCAAAATAAGTGGTTCTTTATCAACAAATTTTATGATAAAAAAGTTTTAGACGGTGACAAAGAAAAAAAATAGAAAATAGACAAAAGTCCACGTAGAAACAACAACAAAAATGAACATACCTCTCTAACAATCGTTTAATAGTCTCTCAGGACAGCCTGTGCACGTTATAAGATGTTTTCATCCATTCAAAAATTTACTGCGGAAATAAATAAAGTACAGATATATCTATATTAAATTAAGTTTTTAATCTAATGGACATGAAACATGATTCAACATCTCTTCAAACCTGCCAGATTTCCAACCAAAATGTAAATTCTTATCATTTTGGGTGATTTGTTAAAATAATCCATTCAATTAATTGTTCTAGAGAACGATGCTTCATAACGTAGCTCATCGTATTGTAGCTACATCATGTAAACAAAACGAGTCAAGCCTATTGTATTACGCAGTGCGCAGCAAGAGATGGGAAGATTTTGCCAAAAAAATGGCCACCTGATCGATGTGATTATTTAGGCCCTATAAGAATACTTATTCCTTTTATTATATAAGGTGTAAAAAAGTATAAAACTTAAATCTAGTGTATTTTACAAATTTGCAGTGATGTGGATATTGAAGGGGATTACATCATTAATTGTTTACCAGCTTTGACACACACTAACACAGCCCTAAGGCCTACCCAAGGCCAGGGCCTAGACTAGCGTGTCTAACTTTGGCTACGGCTTCATGATGAAAAAAAAATTTATAAAAATATCAGAGTCCTCGAGGGGCGATAGACTAGATCTACTACATTTCTCAAGTTGGATCTGAATAAGTGACTGTAAAGTGCGATCATGGACGCAACCGTGTTTTTGACTAATCACGTTTGGAAACGCTGATTCTGGCCTGAAAAGTGGAAGCATAAACACGGCCATAAACAAAGCGAGTGAAGCCTAATGTATTATGCAGGGTGAGCAAAGGGATGGGAAGATTTTGCAATGGCCACTAGATTGGTTTGGTAAGAAACCTATTTTTCATGTTTTCATTATATATTTGTTATTCCTTTTATATGCTTTACTTTAGCACTTTAGGTGGTAAAAAGTTATAAAAGTTATATTTCAATATAGTGCAATTGGCAGTGATGTGGATATTAAAGTGGATTCCATCATTGACAATTTTACCAACTTCTTCGACACGCACTGACACAGCCCTACTACGCAGCTTGGGATCCGGCTCCATGATGATAAGACACTGTCAAAAGAATCATATCAAACTCAGGTATAGATAAAGAATAAAATTTTCTTGAATTTTGCACAATTGTGGTTGAAAGTCTGACTTCTTTGGCGGCTTTGTCACGCATCGCTTCTCCAGAGCTGAGCTTTTTGACCTGAGCCCTGAACTAAGGTAACCAAGGTTCAGGCAGGGTTACAGCTGCTAGCTGAGCGATTCGGTATTAGCTCTTCATAATCTTTTGACAGGAAACAAAACAACACGCGTGGGACTGGAAAAAAACTTGCATGCGATAATGCTTTTTCCCATCACGAGTCCACCGTTTCGCTCCTACATCTGCATGCATTTACAGCATTAATTATAATATTTCTTCACAAAAAATATTCATTGTTGCTATAAAATGGTAAATTACTCACGATGTTCGAGCAGCTCGGCAAAAACTGACTTTGCACGCTTCGCTTCTTTTCTTTTGTGCAAATCTATTTATCGTCGTATTTCTCCACTTGCCCAGCAATGTACCGAAAAACTGTTCTGTGATTGGTCAATGTGCCTAAAAACCATGGTTTTCCTAAAACCCACGGTTTGAAACCACCCTTAACAGTTGACTCAAAATCATGCCGAAACCAACGGTTGAAACCATGGTTTCATTTGAAACCAGCTTTGTGAATACCAAAATCAGCAAAACCCACGGTTGAAACCATGGTTTCTGCAGAAACCACCTTTGTGAATTTGGGCCTAAATGTTGAACATCTATACGGCGCCCAAAGGTAAAACATCAAATCGCCCCCTCCCCCTAGATTGAAAATCAATTTTGCACCCCTAGGCCGAACATCAATCCGTTGCCCTAATTAAAACATTATTTCGGCACCCCCTAGGTTGAAAAAAAAAATGGCGCACCCACCTCCCCCCATGTCAAACAGCAATTCGGCAACCCTACGAAAAAATATAGATTCGGCGCCCCCTCGGTGGCCCTATGTCGAACATCTTTACGTCTCCCCTTTTTATGTTGAACTTAAATTCGGTGTTCCTTTGTCGATTATGAATTCTGTCCCTCCCCAGGTCGAACATCAATTCGGCGCTCCCTTTTCCCTCTCCTTCCAACCTCCTCTCCTTCTTGTCCCCTTTCTCTTTCTTTTCTTTATTCCCTCCCCTTTTCCTCCCTATTTTGGCGCCCCTTTTGCCTGAAAATTGGATATTTCTAAGCAGTTTGAAACCAAGAACGTAATTTGTACATTTGATGCGAGCTGAAAATTTGTGACATTCCAACCTGATAATTGAACATTGTAAGCACAATTTGTAACCAAAACAGAATGAGTGCCTTACTCAATAATAAATGATGCGGGCGTGAAACGCGAGCCAATAATTTTGTGATTTCCATCCTAAAATGTATTGCTGAGTTAAAAAAAAGGGTAGTTTGAAAAATGACATACATCACTTTGAAAGAAGGGCACTTTCCATTTTAAAAAGGCATTTTCCTACTAGGATTTTCTTGGGGGAGCAGGGGTACTTCCCCCCCCCCCCCCTCCCGAAAATCCCAGTAGGAAAAAATATCTAATCCCGGTTCCGCCGCCCTGGTAGTAATATAACATAGGGTTACAGTTTTTATCTACGTTTAACCTGGTATTAACAAAAAATGTTGGTTTAACTAAATTTATAACGATGGTTTTCTTTAAAATATATATATTTTTTACCATTTCGATCCCTCACATGTTTGCTTGTCCATTGTAATGCAGCGCTGAGAAATCATGCCAAAACGAGATTTTGCATGAAGCACATTCGCTGAACCATCATCGATACTTCGGAATCACACAGAAATGGAAGACCTGTCCCCGTATAGTTCCGCCTAGCTGTATGACCTCGAATATGTATATACAGTATGTATATCTCGATGATGAGTACGTAATTCTATTCTCTAAGCCTAGAGGACCATGGAGGAGAGGGGGTGGAGGGAGAGGCACTCAGGAGACGTCATCATCAATTTCAATGACCCAAAGGGGGACAAAGTCACACATGAAACTTGTTCAGTATATACTACCATTACAACTTGAAAAGAAAATTACAAAGAGAAACTTGGGGGATCGATGTTTCATAAACACCAATTGTCTATAACATACAGACCTTCGCACCGGTATCATAGGCGGATCCAGGAGGCCAACTGTACGCCCCCTGTTACACCCACAAATGTAATAATCGCCCACAAATGTAATAACGCCCACAAATATAGTAACACTTTACCTACTAATGTAATAATTTCACCCACAAATGTAAGAACGCACTTTACACACAAATGTAATAATTTTTGATCGCCCACAAATGTGATAATAACTTTACCCACAAATGTTATTAATTTGAAGGACTTCTTGGCAAATTCGTTCTAAAATGAAATCATAAAGTAATGCGTTCGTATAGCACACATGTGCAAAATCTCTTTTTCCAGACCCAGTTAATTAACAAATCATTATATAAGTCCAAAGTCTTTATTCCAAACCTGGTTGTCATAACAATTATAATATAAATCCAAAGTCTTTTTTCCAGACCCGGTTATTTCAAAAATTATAATCAAAGTCCGAACTAAGATATAATAATGATATTCCAGTGGAATGAATCGAGCTTAGTCTTTTCTCCAGACGCTAATAGTAAATTGAGAATAAAGCATAGTCTTTGCTTCAGACCCGGAAACTGAAAGCTGAAACCTTATAGTAATGCATTTATATAGCACAAAAATGCGAAATCTTTTTTCCCGATCTGGTTAATTAAAAAATTAGAATATCAGTTCAAAGTCTTTATTCCAGACCTGGTTGTTTCAAAAATCATAATATAAATGCAGTCTTTTTTCCAGACCCGGTTATTTAAAAAAATTATAATAATTATAAAAAACAAAGCCCCACGATCCTATTTATGTGAAAAAAACATGGAAATATAGCGTAGTCTTTCTGTCAGACCCAGTTATAAAAATCATTAAAAACACAACAATGACAACAACAAAACAACGACCCTGCAACCATTTAAAAAAACAACTTCTTGTATATTCCTTCCTTTTTTCTATGAAAAAACAAAAATAACAAGACATTTAAATACATGTGGATAAGGTTGTTGATCGACGATCTATGAGATATTACATAAAAAGAAAAAAATTATTAAAACAACAGGGGATAACGTTTCAACAAGTTCTTTGATACTTGAAATTTTTACCGTACCAAGCACCATTTGTAATATATTCAGCATTTGATTAGTTATAATTCCAATAATCTCAGTGGCCTACGATATATTTTCTGGGGTTATACTGACCCGTAAAGTAAAGAGAGAGAGAGAGGATTTATGTGATCAAGAAGTGATAAGATAGGAAAAAACTGATTTGAAATGACTGAAAGAGAGACAGGCAAAGAAAGAAGAGCCCCCTCCCACACCCGTACCAGAGTTACGGGGTTAGGCTGTCCCGTCGGTGGATTCAGGTCCATCAACATCTTGAAGTTTGATCTTCCCAGGGGACAAACGTCTTTAAATATGGTGTAGTCTTTGCTCTAGACCCATGCAGTTATTTCAAAATAGGAAATTATTAGAAACGATAAAAACAGACAAACAATATTAACAAAGACGCCACAATATCATTAATGTAGAATAACGTTGTTGTTGTTATTTTGGGGTTTTAACACGCGTACCACTCAGATCGGAATATTTACGCCTTTTATTAATTTGTTGTTTTTGCGGTATGCGTTATCAGAGGGTTTTAAAGTTCGGGGGATGCTGGTGTCTAAGTTTTCAGATGAATCTTTTTTTTAATTTGTATTTTTAAGAGAACTGGGTGTACGGTAAAGAAAACTCTCTAATTCCAAGCATTTTAACGGGGTTTAATTTTGAAGATTGGTCTTAGCTTTGTTATTTTTTCAATATTTGTTTATCTTATGAATAACTGGGTCTAGACGAAGGTCTAGCATAATATCCATGTTATTCAACAGGAATAAGAATATGACAAAGTCTTATGTTTTTTAAGAATGTTTAAATTAGTTTTTAAATGACTGGGTCAGGAATAGAGACAACGCTCTAGACATGTGCTTTTCTACTTGGTCTTAATTTGGAAGATTGTTGGTTCTTAGATTCGTTGTTGGGGGTTGGGTTTTATTGGTTTTTTTGTTCTTGAAATAATTGTTTCTGGGGAAAAATTCTACAATCGATCTCCATCTTATTCCACAGTAGTTAGATCATTGGGTATTCGTTTTAGAATATGGGTAAGAACTATTTTTTTAATAAGTCTGGAGAAAGGACGTTTGATTTATCCATGCATAATTACAATGTTTTGTAGGGGTCTTAGTATTATTATATAAAAAAATCTGGGTGTGGGGTAAGGACATGTAACTTTTGAAAATTGGTTTCAGATTTGATTTTCTTTTTTAATTCATTTTTAGATATCCTGGTCTGGAGGATAGAGTACGTTTAAAACTCGTGTTATTCCAAGAAGTATATGATAGGGTCTTATGTTAGCGCATACATTCGTAATTCCGAAGCTTCGTAATTCCGAAGGTTCGGTTATTCCGAAGGTTCGTATTTCCGATGGTTCGTAATTCCGAAGGTTCGTAATTCCGAAGGTTCGTCAATCCGAAAACGAAATAAGGTTCGTAATTCCGAAGGTTCGTTAATCCGAAAACGAAATAAGGTTCGTAATTCCGAAGGTTCGTTAATCCGAAAACAAAATAAGGTTCGTAATTCCGAAGGTTCGTTAATCCGAAAACGAAATAAGGTTCGTAATTCCGAAGGTTCGTTAATCCGAAAACGAAATAAGGTTCGTTAATCCGAAAACGAAATAAGGTTCGTTAATCCGAAAATTGAATAAGGTTCGTATTTTCGAATTTTCCGAAATAATTCATTTTGGTAACAAAAACGATGTTGTCATTAAAAGATTACACGATATTATGCAATGATAGTAATAACGATCGATGATACATGCGTGTGTTGGGGCCAAAGCATGTATTTCATTAAGAATATAGGCGCCCTGATCAAGCATAGGCTAATTTCGATTTTATCTGAGCAATTGCTGCCTATAAGCAAATGGTTTAATTAAAGATGCAGGGGATCAAGTGTGTTGGAAGCGTGCGAGCAACCTCTAGATAATAGGATTTGTATTGGAGGGGATGTCATTTTTAATAACAGCTTCTGCTGGTAATAAAAATAAAAATAATACTAATAATGATCCTTGTGAGATGTTGAAAGCGAATCACAAGCTCAAACTAGTAGACATTTCATGTAACAAGACGTGAAGTGAGCATTCGGAGCATTTTTTGTAATCGTGAGAAAGATGTGTATCTTTCTAATACCTTGGTCACATTTGTTCTACGGCGGCCGTACGGCGAGTCGAAAACACCCGTATTAACATTTTTGTACCAGCTGAATGTAGGTGGTTTGAATAAAAATGAATAAAACGGCTGTTTTCGACTCGCCGTACGGCCGCCGTAGAACAAATGTGACCATGGTATAAAGAATTAATGCGAGGGCGAGCTGTAATTTGTTTATATACTGACCTGGGGCCCGTTGCATGAAACTTTTTACCTGAGAAAACTCAGGTTGTTTTTACAACAGTTTTTGCCCTGTGCTAAAGTCAGTGGCGGAAATCAGACTAACCTTAGTTTTCATTTTTTACCAGAGTTTTCTCAGGTAAAAAGTTTTATGCAACAGGCTTCAGAAAGTAATCTTTTAAGGACTGCATTTAGTGACTCATGAATAGAATATATATCTTACGAACTAAATAATGAGAGCGCGAACCGCAAGCTTAAGATTTGTGATATTCCAACCTGAAAACTGGACATTTCATACTTTTTTTGTAACCAGGAATAGAATAAGTTCCTCAATAAACAATACTTGATGCGAGCGTGAAACGTGAGCCAAATTTTTCCGATTTTCCAACCTGAAAACTGGACATTCTAAGCATTCTTGTAAAAAAAAAAATAATAGCTGGGAGAATAGTTTTCAGAACTGAAGTGGCTTCCCTGGGTAAATAATATCTATATCAATATTATCATTCTAGGCCCACATGAAATTTCCAAAAGTTTGAGCACGTGATTCGCTCGCAACATCTCACAAGGATGCCCTTTTAACAGTAATTGACCAAAAAGGTGAATTTTACATCTTCAGATTTGACTTTTTCCCCCAAACCGCTTGCTCTCTACGCTCGCAGAAATGAAACGTAAATATATAACTTTAGTGATCACTTAAAAAATTGTGCTCAATTTAGTTACTACAAAACACACAACCTCTTTACACAGATGATAATCTAATGGTGAAAATATCCGTTTGCACCAAATTGCCCCTATTGGCCCCTTTTTTTTCCTTTCCCCCCCCCAAAAAAAAAAAATACGTTCCGCCGCCATTGGTTAAAACACGCATCGTCTTCATGGCTAACTGCAAAAAGTTCTTAAAATGTCCCCTTTAGATCAGGTCGGGAGGGAGGCAGGGGGCATCAAAAATGAAATAAAAAACAATGGGAATTAATATTTTCCAAAATGGGAAAGTTCCTTTTTCAAAAATAAATATGCCGTTTTTCATGTTTTTTTCGAAATAAAATACTCTTTTTAAAGTATACAAGTTAAGTTAAGTTTTCAGGCTGGAATATTGAAAATTTTCAGCTTGCGCTTCGCACTCTCATTCGATTGGTGAAATATGCATCCTAAAGAGGTCACTAAATGCTTTCTTTAACAAGTTCCTTTTCTGGTCAGTGTGTTCAAGCTCGCGTTTTGCGCTCGTGTTAATTCTTTAGTTAGATGCACATCTTTTTAATGACAGCAGAAATCTGCTCGGATTTTTAAAAACTAATTTTCATTTTTTATTGAAATAACCTAAAGTTTTAGCTTGTGATTCACGCTCGCAACACCTCGCAATAATGCCATTTTAAGAATAATTGACCACAAAAAACGTTATACAACTTCACCTTTGAATTTGTTTTACCAAGCCGCTCGCTCATTATACTCTCTCCCGAAAAATAAAGCCTAAATATACATTTTGCCATAATAAGAAGTCACTTCAAAAAAGTTTTTCTCTACTTAATCACTATCAAACACACAATGACTTCAAGCAGATGATAATCTTAAGGTGAAAATATCACCAAAGTGCCCATTTTGACGTATGAGTTTCATTTTTTGGCTTTACCCCCAACGAAAATTCGTTCGGCCGCCCTTGCCTCTCCATCCTCAAAACAATTTAATGGCAACAGTGTCCCCCGCCCCCCTCCTTGCCTCTGCCTCTGCTTTCCCGGTTTTCATTTTTCGGATTAACGAACCTTCGGAAAAACGAACCTTATTTCGTTTTCGGATCAACGAACCTTCGGAACAACGAACCTTTTTTCGTTTTCGGATTAACGAACCTTCGGAAAAACGAACCTTATTTCGTTTTCGGATCAACGAACCTTCGGAACAACGAACCTTTTTTCGTTTTCGGATTAACGAACCTTCGGAACAACGAACCTTATTTCGTTTTCGGATTAACGAACCTTCGGAACAACGAACCTTATTTCGTTTTCGGATTATCGAACCTTCGGAATAACGAATCGTCGGAATTACGCCACAAATGTTCGGATTAACGAACCCCTTTTCGTTTTCGGATTAACGAACATCGAGGTATAGGCAATTTACGTGTTTTTTTCGGAATTACGAACCTTCGGAATTACGAAGTGTAACCTTATGTTAAAAGATTCTTTTTCGTAATTTTTGTAATGATTAGGTCTGGAATAAAGACAAAGTTGTAAACCTCTTTTTAAAAACAGGTTCTTAGGTTCAAGGATTGCTTGGTCTTATATTTGGTATTAGATTTCTATTTTTATTATTAGCGTTATTTTGAAAAACAAATGAATGGGTCTGGCTGAAAGTCTACGCTATATATCCATGTTATCCAGCATCAATAAGATTATGCAGTCTTTATACATTTTTTTATTTTTGTTGTATTGTTATTTACAATTTTTGAATAACAGGGTTTGAAGAAAAGGCTAAGCTCGATTTTTTTTTCACTGGAATATTATTATGGTATCTTAGTTTGGATTTATATTATAATTTTTTAAATAACTGGGTCTGGAAAAAAGACTTTGAACTTATATTATAATTTTTTTTTAAACTACCGGGTCTGGAAAAAAAAGAATTTGGAATCATATTATAATTTTAAGAACTACCGGGTCTGGGAAAAAGATTTTGGATATTTGTGCTATATGACGGCATTACTATAGGGTTTTAGTTTTTAGCTTTAAATAACCGGGTCTGGAAAAAAGACTATGCTTGATTCTCAATTTACTCGTGGTGCATATTTTCACAATACATTCCGAAAAAAAAAGACTTTGATTCCACCAGTTTTAATAAACTGGGTATGGAGAGAAGACTAAGTTCGATTCTCATTTTTTTTATTACTGGAACGTCATTATCGTATCTTAGTTTGGACTTATATCATAATATTTGAAATAACGGGGTCTGGAAAAAGACTTTTGACTTATATTATATTTTTTTAAACAACTGGGTCTGGAAAAAAGGCTTTGGACTATATTATAACAGTTGAAATAACCGGGTCTGAAAAAAAAAATTGGACTTTTATGATTATTTTTTAAACAAGCGGGTCTGGAATAAAGACTTTGGATTCATATTTTAATTTAGTAAACAACCGGGTCTGAAAAAAAAACTTTTTACTTATATTATTATTTTTGAAACAGCCAGGTCTGGAAAAAAAGACTTTGGACTTATATCATAATTTTTAAACAACCGGGTCTGGAAAAAGGGACTTTGGACATATAATGTTTGAAATAACCTGGTCTGGAATAAATATTTTAGATTTATATTATCATTTTTGAAACAACCAATTCTGGAGAAAAGACTTCGGACTTATATTATAATTTTTGAAACGACCGGGTCTGGAAAAAAAGAGTTTGGAAATATATCAGAATTTTTGAAACAACCGAGTCTGGAAAAAAGACTTTGGACTTATATTATTATTTTTGAAACAACCGGGTCTGAAATAAAGACTTTGGATTTATATCATAATTTTTGAAAAAAACCGGGTTTGGAATAAAGACTTTGGACTTTTGTGCTATATGAACGCATTACTATAGGATTTCAGTTTAGAACGCATTTGCTAAAAAAGCCCTTCAAATTTATAACATTTGTGGGTAAAGTCATTATTACATTTGTGGGTAAAGTGCATTATTACATTTGTGGGTAAAGTGCATTATTACATTTGTGGGTGAAATTATTACATTTGTGGGTAAAGTGTTATTACATTTGTGGGCGTTATTACATTTGGGCGTTACACCCACAAATGTAGTAATCGCCCACAAATGTAATAACACTTTACCCACAAATGTAATAACGCCCACAAATGTAATAACACTTTACCCACAAATTTAATAATGCACTTTACCCACAAATGTAATAATGACTTTTTTCCAGACCCGTTTAATAAAATATTACAGTCCAAGTCCAAAGTATTTTTCCAGAACCCGGTTGTTTTAAAAATTGTAATATACGTCCAAAGTCTTTTTTTCTAGACCCGGTTGTTTAAAAAATCATAAAATACGTCCAAAGTCTTTTTTCAGACCAGGTCGTTTTAAAAATTATAATATACTTCCAAAGTCTTTTTTTCCAGACCTGGTTAATTCAAAATTTATGATGTAAGTCCAAAGTCTTTTTTTCAGACCCGGTTGGTTCAAAAATTATAATATAAGTCCAAAGTCTTTTTTCTAGACCGGTTGTTTCAAAAATTATAATATACTCTAAGGTCTTTTTCCAGACCCGGTTGTTTAAAAAAAATATCATATAAGTCCAAACAAAGATACGATAATGATATTCTAGTGGTATACAAATGAGCATCGAGCTTAGTCTTTACTCCAGACCCAGTTAATTAAAACTGGTGGAAAAGTAACAGAGACCCCAACTCTCTTATTTATGTTAAATAGCATGGAAATATAGCATAGTCTTTCATCCAGACCCAGATCTTTCAAATAACAAATGAATAATAATAATAATTACAACAATAAATTAGTAATAATAAAAACAGCAAAAAAATACCCACGATCCATTTATGTTGAATAGAAGGGAAATATAGCGTAGTCTTTCCTCCAGACTCAGATCTTTCAAATAAGAAATGAATAATAATAATAATAAATTAGTAACAATAAAAAAAGCAAACGAAGACCGACGATCTTCTTTATGTTGAAAAAAATGGAAATTTAGCGTAGTCTTTCCTCCAGACCCTGTTATAAAAGTCATTTAAAACACAATAACAACAAAAAACAAAGACCCTGCAATCTTATCAACATTAAATAACATGGAAATATGGTGTAGGCCCAACTATCCTTCAAACTAAGAACCTTCAAAGAGTAAAATTTTAGAGAGTTTTCTTTATTCCAGACCTTGTCATTTTCAGAAATAAGATAAATGAAATCCTCATAACTAAGACTCAATCATATTCTGGTGCCTGTTCAACATGAATAAGATGATTGGGGAGTATTTCATCAATATTTATGTCCGACAAGTTGTCAGATCTGACAACTGTCCTTGATGTTGATTGGCTAAGAAACAGTGCTACCATGGTAAGTGTCGGATAAAACGTCAGACAACTCATTTCCATGAAACGCTCCCCGGGCTCTAAGTTTTGATGATGTTTTTCTTATCATAAATTTCTTTGCCTGGAAGAAAAAGGGAATGTTTAATTGCATCATTATTACAGGATGTAAGGCTGGAAGAGGGTAAACATTTTCTATTCTGTATTTTTTCAATAAACTTGTCTGTTCAAATAAGTATGCTTTGGTCTAAATTTTAAGATTAATGTTTCACTTAATTTGTATTTTTAAGAGAACTGGGTGAGGGGTAAAGACAACAATCTAAGCCCAAGCATTTTAAGTGGGTTTAATTTTGAAGATTGGTCTTAGCTGTGACTTTTTTTCAATATTTGTTTATCTTTTAAATAACCGGGTCCAGACGAAAGACTAAGCATAATACTCTTGTTATTCCACAAGAATAAGAATTTTATGAGTGTTTTGTTTTTAAGATTGTTTAAATCATTTTTAAATCACCGGGTCTGGAATAAAGACAACGCTCTAAACGTGTGCTTTTCTACATGCATTGTCGTGATTTGGAGGATTGTTGGTTCTTAGATTTGTTGTTGGGGGTTGAGTTTTATTGATTTTTTATTCCTGAAATAATTCGGTCTGGAGGAAAGTCGATCTTCGACAATCGGTCTTCATGTTGTTCCATAGTACTTAGATTATTGGGTATTCGTTTTAGAATATTTGTAAAAACTATTTTATTTTTCAAATAATAACCAAGTCTGGAGAGAGGATGTCTGCTTTACCCACGCGTTATTACAATGTTTTGTAGGGGTAGTAGTATTATTAAAAAAAAACTGGGTGTGGTGTAAAGACATATTTTTACTGGGTGAAACTTTGGAAAATTGGTCTTAGATTTGAAGTTTGTTTATTTTTTTGTTAATAGCCGGGTCTGGAGAAAAGAGTACGTTTTAAAACTCATGTTATTCCACAAGAATAAGAATATGAGGTCTTATGTTAGAAAAACAATTTCGTTACTGTTTTAGGTCTGGAATAAACACTCTAAGCCTCTTTTAAAACAGGTTCTTAAGTTGAAGGTTTGTTTGGTCTTGGACTTTGATTTTATTTTACTTCTTACTATTAGCGTTTTTTTGAAAAAAAAATTGGTCGGGCTGAAAGACTACGCTATATCAAGCATTATTAAGATTATGGGGTCTTTATACTGTTTTTAAACTGTTATTCATAATGTTTAAATAACAAATAACCGGGTCTGGAGAAAAGACTGCGCTTGATTCTCAATTTACTCTAGTGCATGTATTCATAATATACACCGTATAAGTTGAAACAACAAAAAAGACATTAATTCAACCAGTTTTAATTAAATGGGTCTGGAGAAAAGACTAAGCTCGACTCCCATTTGTTTTTCCACACAAATATCATTATCGTATCTTATTTTGGACTTATATTATACATTTTGTAATAACTGGGTCTGGAAAAAGACTTTGGACTTGTATTAGAGTTATTGAAACAACCGGGTCTGGAAAAAAAAGACTTGGACTTATATAATAATTCTTGAAACAACCCGGTCTGACAAAAAGACTTTGGATTTATATCACAATTTTTGAAACAACTGGGTCTGGAAAAAGAGACTTTGTACTTGTACTTTAATGTTTTATTAACCCGGTCTGAATAAAAGACTTCGCACTTTTGTGCTATATGAACGCATTACTATAGGATTTTAGTTTAGAACGGATTCGCCAAAAATCCCTTCAAATTTATTACATTTGTTGGTAAAGCCATTATTACATTTGTGGGCGATCAAAAAGTATTACATTTGTGGGTAAAGTGTTATTACATTTGTGGGCGTTATTACATTTGTGGGTGCAACACACCCCCGTCACCGAAAACTGGCAGCGCTTACAGTCAAGCCCTCAGACTTGGCCCTATCTCCTCCGAGGACCCTGATTTTTCCTTCCATACCAGAAATTTGCAGAAATATCTCTGTGCCAGGGGCCACGGGGCAAGGGCAGTCCAACTGGCAATCAACAAAGTTCGTTCTCTCCCTATATCTGAAATTCTCAAACCTAAAATTGACAAGAAGACTACGGACAGAATACCGCTAGTGACCACCTTCCATCCCAATCTAACCCCTCTCTGCGAAATCCTGTGTGATAACCACCAAATTTTGCACACTTCTGATCGTCTCCAACAGGCCGTTCCCGATACTTCCCTTCACCATACCGACGCCCACCGAATCTCATGGACCTCACTGTTCGTGCTGAATTGCCCTCCCTCACTAACTATTCTTCTCCCATACAGCATGGCACCTTCAAATGCACCAGCAACAGGTGTATTATATGTGAAATACACATTCACGAGGGCGACACTCTCACCAGCAATTCTACCAGCCATTCTCACCGAACAAAGGGCAACATCACATGCACTACCACTAATGTTGTACATGTATATCTCATCACTTGCAGAGTTTGTAGGTTATAATACGTAGGGGAAACCAAGACCACACTCAAGAAAAGATTCTACGGGCACAGATCCACCGTCAACACAGCAAAGATGGATACTCCAGTTGGCCGCCATTTTAACCTTCCCAACCACCCCATCACTTACATGATGCTACAGGGCATCGAATCTCTAGGTACCCGTCCTGACTCAGTCCGTACTAGCAGAGAGAAGTTCTGGATGAGACGACTTCGCACCCTCCAACCTCATGGCCTGAACATCCAAGAGGGGAACGACTGATTGATCATTCTTATCCACTTTCCATTTGTAAACACATATATATGTTCCCCCTTAGCTCTTTTAGATTAGTTACATTATAGTTTCTGCCTCTACTTTCGTCCCATATCTCACACAAGCTGAACTCCCATTTTTCCTCCCATATTAAGGTGATATAATAATCATTATATATTTTTTTCTCTCCCTTCAACTCTTAGATTTACCACTTATTTATTTTGCTTATTTTCATGTTTACTATGTTATTTTTTTCTTAAAAGACCCCCTCTCTCATAGAACATTAGCTTCTTTATTTGCTTTTACCCTTTTAGGCAATATGCTTCCCTTCCATACATACATTTTTTTCCTACTATACAGTCTTCTGTTTTTTCCCCTCACACCCAGCGGATTACAATATCAGTTGCACCATTTATATATATATATATATATATATATATATATATATATATATATATATATATATATATATATATCCCCCCTTTGGATATAATTATATACTTTTATACTTGTAGATTTATTTTTACACTTACTTTCTTCTCTTAGTTTGTTTAAAGCTCTGTCATACATACTTATGTCTTTTACACATTATCAGTTATTTACCATTCTTTCCCTTTTCCCCACTCTTATGCACCAGTTTATTATGCCTTTTTGTGTTACCTGTTTGACCCACCTCTCACTAATTCTCTTTTTATTAATCTCTTCCTCAAACCCTCTATCACTGTTTCGTTCCAGATCCTGTTTGATGTTGCCTGCCACACATCTTAATCCCTCTCGGCTTGAGGTCTTTCTTTGGCCTTACTTACACTAACTTCGCTTTGTGTCTGCCTACTCGTTTTCTTTCATCCCCATCATTACCCTGATTGGTCATCTCTTCTCACTAATGCCCCTTTTGTCTCCTTGTTTCTAGTGTTGCTGTTGAATGTCTGTAGTCTATATTATGGTTGTTCTACCTTATATGTTTCTCATATTGCCTCCGAAGAAGTTTCTGCTATGATCGAATCCTTATGCCCCTTTTGACTGTCTATTTTACTCCATTGGCTTTTTTTTAAATAAGCAGTTTTCACCAGCTTCTTTTTGTCATTGCTTTGAGTTTTGACATAGGACCGGGGCATTCCATGGACATGCCATGATATAAAAAATAATGACTATCTACCTATTCCTCCTCCTAAGCGCCATATGAAACTTGATATTCCATTCTAAACACAATGACAATTCAATTATGAAATAAATATGTTACTGATTAATTTATTAAGCCTATGAGAACGCGAATTCTGTTAATAATGTGCCCCGACAACTGTACATTTTAATCACTTTTTGATTGTTGATAAATTGTATGAGTTGATATATTTTCAACAAATAATATTAATGTTAACTTTTTTGCAAAAATTTTATGTAGTGAAATATTTTTTTTTTTCAGTCTTCCCCTATTTTTTGCGATTTCTCCTTTTTATTTTCCTTTTATTATCCTTTATTTTTCCTTCCCTCTTTTTTTGTTCCAGCAATAGAGGGGTGGCAGGCCCCTGCCCCCCCCCCCACTTGATCACGGCGGGCGTTTACCAGCCGTCTTGTAAAGCTGTGTCACTATAAAATGGGGGGGGGGACCCCTCAAATTTCCAATCAATCCTTACCACTTTTTCCCCAAAAGGTTGCATTTGATTCCCACGTCTACGATTCATATATTTGCATTTAAAAACATTTTTTTTTTTTAGATCAAACTCTTCATAAATTATTTTCATGTACATAGGGTGCTAAAATCAAATCAAATTTGCGTCCCTCTCCAACGGAATCCCTAATCCGCGCCTGCTGTGTATTAGCATAAACTCATGTAAGTTGAAAAATTCGCTCTCTTGATAAAATTATACATTGCATATTGAATCATAATTATCATGCCTATTTCCCACGTACTTTAAAGTGATTAAAAGCATTCGAAAGGAAAAATAATAGTGTGGTTCTTGCGCCCTAAATTAGTTCCACTGGCTCGTTGCATGATACTATGCCTGATCTCCCGGCATAGCATCGGCTCACTGACCGTTCGCTTTCACGCTTGTCAATTCTGTGGTCTGGTGTGGGACGTCAACTGAAAACGAATAAGGTTTTCATCAATGCGCGTACTATTACTAAACGAGAGGGGTGATCTCTTTCGGTCAACACGTACTTCTTACAAGTAGAAGACAATCAAAACCTCAATATTAACGTCGTTATGACTTATGCCTTACCAGCATCAAGAATTCAGAACCAATTGTAGATAACCTATGTCTTTTGTTCCAGTACTTTTGACCATTGCTGAAATGTGCTAGAAAAACATCCGACATTATATATGTTACTAGCAAAAAAGTAATAAGATATACCGTGTTTGATATTAGTTTTGCTTAAAAGGTAAAGGAATAAATTATTTTCAATTTCTGTTATATAAAAAAGTGGTTCTAGGACAATTACCCCCGGACAATTACCCCCGGGACAACTACCCCCGGACAATTACCCCCCCCCCGAGGACAATTACCCCGGGACAACTAACCCCTGACAATTACCCCCCGAGGACAATTACCCCCCGGGAAATTACCCCCCGGACAACTACCCCCCGAATAACTACCCCCGGACAATTACCTCCCAGACAACTACCCCCTGGAAAATTGCCCCCCGGACAACTTCAACCCAGACAACTACCCCCCGGACAATTAACCCGAGGACAATTATCATCCGGACAAATACCTCCCGGACAATTACCCTCGAGGACAATTACCCCCTGGACAATTACCCTGGACAATAACCCTCGAGGACAATTTTCCCTCG
The DNA here is from genome assembly GCF_018143015.1 of Lytechinus variegatus. Taxonomy (NCBI): domain Eukaryota; kingdom Metazoa; phylum Echinodermata; class Echinoidea; order Temnopleuroida; family Toxopneustidae; genus Lytechinus; species Lytechinus variegatus. The sequence goes on along the minus strand of NC_054740.1, from coordinate 3,467,226 downwards.
GACAACTACCCCTGAGGACAATTACCCCCTGGACAATTACCCAAAGATAATCCTCCCTTCTCTCTCATCAATGTTAGAATAACGCGGGACCCATTTTAAGTTTTGGTCTGTGGCAAAGGTTTTTCTAAATATTTTATACTTTATCTTAAGTTGATTAATTTGTTATTTCTCTTTTATATTGCTCTTTTTCCTGTTCTCTCACTTTCTTCTTTTTTCCTTTTTTTGTTTAGCGGCGCCTTCTGCATCATGAAAAATGGGGGGGGGGGGTCTTGCACCTGAAACCTCCCGTTTGGCTATGCATAAATTCATCAGAAAATGTGTAAACTGGCCCTTATACTAAGTTTCATAAATCAATTGAACACGATTATTCATAATAATCACAAATGCTGAATCCACTTGAAGTTGAATAGATCCTCTTTCTGGACAAAATGTCCAACATTGTGTTGTGCTCGCAATCGACAGAGGCAGAGCCAGATCCTGAACAAGTACGCTGGTTAGAGGTAAGTTTATATCTGTGATAAGATACCGTCTAAAGAAACAAGTTAAGCCTTAAGGACCCTACCTCGAGCGAAGTTCTTTCAGGCTCCACTCCACTACACTAGGCCCAGGTGGAGCGAAGTGCAGCGGTAGTGAAGCGTGGCGTGGAGCCTGCAGTGCTGCACGAACTTCGCTCGAGGTAGTTATAGGCCTACTATTACTAGTTTATAGAATATAGACCCTAGACTAGTCTTACGTATGCAATTGTTCTTGACAATGAATGCGAATCGCGTGTGAAACGCACGCGATTCACACACAACGTGCGCATGCACCTCGATGTCTGACAGCCGTCTCTGTTTCGAGGAGTTTTTAATTTTTAATTTCTCCTCGGCCTCGTACACAGACGGCTCGCTATCGTGCAGCCACCATTAACTTGTTAGGAGGTTACAATGCAAAAGCTTCCCGATGGGGCCCCTCGATTTTAGTCTTTACAAAAAAATACCAGTTATTCCGTTTTGGCCTGAAATGCACCAAAATTGAATTAAACAGGTTATCATGGTGATAAAATTTGAAATTATTGTCAGAATGTTATTCCTCGACTTGAATAACCTCAGTAAAAATAGCTTTATTAATTTCAACTTTCTTCGATCAAATTGTCAATGTTTACCCATGCCATGCTTATTGCAATTTAGATAATTATGGATATATACTAATAAAAAAGGCCTGAGGTTACCACTGTGGTAACCAAGCTAAAATGTCTTTAATAACCATTTAGAACACAAATCAATAGAAACAAACCTTGTACCTATGAACATTTGTAGGTCATAGAATTATGAATTATATTTGATGTCTTTGGAAGGCTGTCCAGAGGTTACAAAATGTGTGACCAAATTATTTTAATGACTAATCTATATATGCTGGCAACCTGTCATACTTAGTACATTTCAAGAATCAAGTTTGCACATGTTTCAGGTTTAGCCCTTTTCAAATTTCAAATGTCAAAATATTACAATTTGTTCATGCATATTTTACACTCATTTCAGACTGAATTTCGCTGCCAACATAAAGCCAAACCAAGAACAGCAACAGCTGATCAACGCAGGGGGTCAAAGAACACATCTTGTCCAGCGGGCCTGATTATTGTTGTGAAAGTCAGCACCTTTGAAAGGTCAGACGGGAGAGTAAGGAAGTGCGGGTAATTTCATTTTGCATCCATTTTGTACAGGGTATACTGTTTGAAAATATTTGCACCATATTTGATTTTACTGCTGGTCAAGTAAGTCCATTGTTTGACCTGGATAAAATTTCAACATAATTCATTTCTGTTGTAACAACAGTATCAAAAAAAAGATCAAAGGAAATAAGGGGAAATACGAATAATTTGCATGGATAAAAATAGCAATTTTTGCTCATAGGCTAATATGCTATTTGGATTTGAATTTATGGAGATATAAGGTCATGTATAATTGTACATACTGCATGAGTTTCAAGTCACATAACCAACATCAAAGGTCATTTAGGGTCAATGAACTTTGGCTTAGTTGGGGGTATCTGTTGAATTACCATCATAACTTTAAAAGTTTATGGATCCGATTCATGAAAAAATGTGGATATAGGGTTATTAAGTATCACTGACAAGTCTTGGGTCGCATGTTCAATTGCCATCTATTGTCAATGAACCTTATTGTATCATATTAATTGTGTTTTTGTGAATAATTATTTTATAGTAGTTTTCAAAATAAGCACTGCTACTATATATACATGCAAAATGGCGTGATGCAGGTGAGAATGCCAGAGGCACTCCACTTGTTTCTATGAACAAGCGGGCCATGGATCCAAGAGCTGAACATTGTGGCCTTCCAGAAATATTGGACAATTTTCACTCAATGGGGACGCGCATTGTCATCCATGAGAAGAAACTGTTCAGATCAGCTAGGAAAATTGGTCGATCAAAGAACTAGAGACACTCTTCAAGACGTCCGGCGTTATCTCCGAGAAGAATGGGACATCATCCCATAGCAAATTCGCCGACTTGTGACAAGCATGCGACGTCGATGTGCTGCACTCATTCAGAGCTAGGTTGGACAAACGAGATATTGAATTTTTTTTCCTTATGACAAGCTAGATACTGAAATTTTATCGATAAACTTTGCTTTCTAGTGGAATAGTGATGCATCCAAGGTGTATAACTTTCTCTTCTCTTTTAGAGTGGTATTGACTTTAAGTTTGTTTTTATAGTTTGATGGATATTTATGCCACATAAACTTTCACAACTGAAAGAATGACTGATCGTTTTCTTGCAATTTTCTTTTACTGACATCGCTATTGTTTAATGCCTGTAACCAGCCATGTACAGACTGATCCATTTCTTGCAATTTTCTTTTACTGACATTGCTATTGTTTAAAATATTTAATCACCCATGCATGACTGTTCACATGAAAATTTCATGTCATACTGGAAGAGGAATATTGTCTGGTCATGTTGACATACAATAATTTGCCTTTAATCAAATATCTATATGGAATATTTTTACTTTTCTAAATGTCCAAGAATTTTTTTGGCTGAGTGTATAAACAATTCTTACAAAGCCAATGGTATGCAGGCAGAGAGGACAAGACAGTTGTTTTAGTAGATGATTTTATTTATAGAGAATTAGCAAGTGAAATGACTTTTTTATAACAAAATATTGTTAAGCTGGTTCTTGCGAATTTTGCCACATAGCTTTTGCACATATTTTTTAGGGCTCAACTTACCCCCAAGGTTTGGGCAATTTGAGCCATTTGACTCTTTTTTTTCAAAGGTGACGATGCCTTCATTGTGAGGGGTAGAAAGTTACATATTGGAAAAAAGAATGTTTCCAAATAAATGAATTTTACGGCAAGTTACTTATTTCTACAAGATTATTGGTCATATTGGTCCTAACATGCAAAAGGCAAAACAATTGTTTACTCTCTCCTTCTTTCCCTACCTGACATCATAATACAGCCCCAGTTTGATCGTATCCAGCGAGGGGATGTGACACTTATTCTTTTTGTTTCACAAATTTTCGACATTACTCCTATTTTGTTTAAGATCAGTATGCTCGATCTGTAATGAAAATCATCAGATCAGTATGCTTGATCTGTATGAAAATCATAATTCATAAGTCAGAAAAAATTGGAACCAGCGGGATTCGAACCTGCCATCTACTGCTTTCCGGGCAGCGACTCAACCACCAGGCTGTTCTGGTTCACGGTTAAGCCACGATGAACTGGAATTCAAATACCCTCGATCCTCTTCTTTCTGACTCATTACTATTCAAATGCCGTCCGCCGTGGACAATAGATAGTAAATTAAGAGGCTTTTATAGGAGGAGATTATAATTTGTTTAACAAATTTTCGACATTACTCCTATTTGTTTAAGATCAGTATGCTCGATCTGTAATGAAAATCATAAGATCAGTATGCTTGATCTGTATGAAAATCATAATTCATAAGTCAGAAAAAAAATTACTATCTATTGTCCACGGCGGACGGCATTTGAATAGTAATGAGTCAGAAAGAAGAGGATCGAGGGTATTTGAATTCCAGTTCATCGTGGCTTAACCGTGAACCAGAATAGCCTGGTGGTTGAGTCGCTGCCCGGAAAGCAGTAGATGGCAGGTTCGAATCCCGCTGGTTCCAATTTTTTCTGACTTATGAATTATGATTTTCATACAGATCGAGCATACTGATCTTATGATTTTCATTACAGATCGAGCATACTGATCTTAAACAAAATAGGAGTAATGTCGAAAATTTGTTAAACAAATTATAATCTCCTCCTATAAAAGCCTCTTAATTTACACTTATTCTTGTTGTGAATTTCGTTTCTACATTTTCTCTATTTTCTCAACTTGTGGCACTGATATTAAATAGTCTTTTTTTCATTTAAGGTTATACTGTCGAAGCATTGGAGGCAAAGCATGAGGAAATCATAAAAGATGAAACCTTGGAGACATAATGCAAATGTACATTTATAAGCATTTAGAGGACATCTATGCCAGAAAGATGACTTGGGCTGTATGTGTGTTACCGAGCTGACCTGAACATTCGTAACAACACAAAAAACTTCGCAGAATCTGCCATGCGCATAATGAAGGATCAGATCCTTGAGAGGACCAGCTGGTCGATATTGTCACAAGGGTGGAGATGTATTATGAAAGACGTCTTATCGATGTCTGCAACAACAGACTGGACAGAGTGCTCTAGTCTCGATTTCTGCCAAGTATTGCAACTGGATCTGAGATTGATCCCAACAAAATCATGAGGTTTGAGGACAATCAGAATGTGTTCTTGGTTCCAAGTGAGACGGATGATACACAATATACAAGGTGGATACTGCTCTCGGTGTGTGGGATTGCAGGAAAGGAATGGCAGGTAAGACTGAATTTCATTTTTGTCACCACTGTAAACCCCAAAATGTTTGTGTGTCCGAGATTTGACAGTACAATGTAAATGTCTTTACCTTAAACCGATTGGGAAGGGGGCATTATGGCCGCCCCTGTTGATCTTTTTGACGATATATCTACAGATGTATCATACAGATGTGGGGCGGGGGCATAATAGCCTCAAGTCCAATGGGGTTAGGGTTTATTAAAAATGTATTTGAGTTAACAGTACTTTAATGAGAGCTTTAAACTATATAAATTAAGCTTTAACTAACCCAATCTGGACTGGGGGCATCTAGGGCATCAAAGGCCTTAATTCCTCAACACTTGCATGATTTATCTTCGGACTGCTAGGCATGTTTGTGCGTTGCTCTATAAGATTATCTATGAAAGCTTACACATCATTTGAGACCAAATTTCCAACAACCGGTGTACAACAAGGAAAATCTATTGAATCTGTGATCTTTTGTGCTGTTATTTTTAAGTTTATTCTTATTATACACTATTCTGTTACTTTTTAGCCTTTTTAATGTTTGGGTTTTGCTTAATTGTGAGTAAAACAAAGTGTTGGCATTATTATTCTTAGCAAAATTTGAATAATGCTAACTTTGAATACCCGGTATTGTCATGTTGTCGCTAGTTTTAGTGCAGTTGACTCTCCTAAGAAAAACTCCTTGTGACCAAAGAAATTATTTATATCGGAATATTGTTAAACATCAATCAAACTTATACAAACAAAATTTGAAATTTAAGATCAGAAGAATTACTTTGTTTATATAGTGGGAGTTATATCAGTGTTCTTTATAATGAGAGTACACTGTAATTGGTAAATAAAACATGCGCGAGCTTAATTGAGGAATGGGTTTGGGCAGTATTTTGCAGCAGGGAACCAAAGCCCTGGTGGAAACTTTACATGAATAAGAGTCATCCTCTCAATCACATAAATATGAACTGATGGGTCTCCTTAGCTCTGCATGAGTCTCATCTGATATTATATATGTCTACTTTGGCATTCTTTCTCTCTGTCTCTACAGGTAGCCCATGTAAACATCAATACAGGTCTACATGTAGTTGTCAAGAAGTTCAACATCCATTGCTGCTGGAACTTCATTTCTGCCAATGATGTACCAATGAGGAAACTGTTGTACAAGGTGGCTACAGGCTGTGCAAATACCCCAGAATGGTTTCTGTCTTTGAACCAACAAAGTGGACCAGAACAAGTGGAAGCCAACTTGATAATGGACTCCATAAGCAATACAACTTATGAAAATGATGGTGTTGATGAAAACAGCATGGACTCGATGAACAATGGGGAAAACAGAAATGAAGGAGCTGTCTGCACAGATGTTGAGATTTCAGACAATGGACACGATGCTGTTACGAATCCATGGCTAGCAAGTTTACACTTGCAACGCTCTCTTCAAAACCAATTTGATACACGCGGTTGCACATCAAAATGAAGTGCTGAGGAGAATGGAAGTGACCAAATACTCGATGAGCTAAACAAAGGATTTCTTGTTTTACAGCAAAGCTACATAGGAGACTAAGAATTCCTTGGAGGACCAGTACATAAATTCACCAAGAAACTTCTGAAACTAAATTCTGGAACGAATACTGGGTTAGCTTCCATGCTTCACTGCTTTGGCCTTGAACCCCCATTCCACAGAGAACAAGACCGCTGTAAGACCTCAACAATCTTATGTCTTTCAGTGGTCTTTCAATGGTCTCCGTTCTGTGGAATGGGGGCCTTACTCTGGGGTGGCAGGTGCTCTGGGCAAGAAAAAAAAATTCTGGTCAGTATGAACACGATTGGTGTTCAGCCAACTGCATGATCTAGGAGAAAGATGGTTGGTGGTGGCAGAAACCGCATTGGTGCTGGCATACCGTCAAAGGGTTGCTTGAAAAAAAAACAGGAAAGAAACTGGCGTTCAGTTCTCAGCGTATTCCTAGACCCAAAGCATAACTTTAGTGAATGTGTTAAAAAAATAATCAATCTCTTGGTAAAGCACATTCTACAAAGTAAGTGCCAAGCTCTATTGAAATAACTACCCTTAGCGATATTTTCCTTTCATGACTTCTAAGAATGTTTTTGTTTTTAATTGTTAAAGAATGAATTAGTAAGTACATACTTTACATGTTTGTCATGTAATTATGATGAAGTCTTGGACACCCCCCCCCCCCTTCATCTAACATGCAGTTTTATTAAAGAACTATTAAAGTGTCATGTCTTGAGATGTACTTTACCTTTTTATGCTATTTATGATACAAATATTGTTTTTTATTTGAGTTTGATATTTACTCTTGCGTGTTAGTATAATAATCGACATGCTTGGTAACAGCGGAAATCCTTTTTTTTTACCCATACCCTACTTTTTATGAGTATGCCAAAGAACAATATAACAAAGTGTGGCATGAAATCTGGTAGTCATGGAGAAGAGATTAAAAACAGATTCTTTTGATTGGCATAATGTCAATTTGTCTTTCAGCTGCGTGGCTGAAATGTAGGCCATTTTGCATCTATTCAATATTTCCCATGTTTCAAAGCACTGCACTTCTATAAGATGTAATCATAGAAAAAAGTTATTATAAAAGAAAATGTTCACATTCTTAATCATATCAAGCATGCATGGATTATTGCTGGGATAAAACAGCAATAATCAAACTCGGATTTCCAAACCGTAGATGATTTATGAAACTTCAGACATATTGCAGGCTTTTGACTTGTGATCTTACCCGACATACATGTATAGGCCTGCTCACACTGCCCGAGCGTTGTTGGAGCGGTTGTTGAGCGGTAAGGAGAGAGGGTCGAATTTCGCTCACAAAATTGTGGAAAAAAAAAATCGAAAACAAAAAAAGAAAACAATCGAAATCGAAAATGGTGAACGGTAGCGAGCGGTGATGATTTTTTCTCTCCGCTCCACGACCGCTTCAACAACGCTCGGATGGTGTGACCAGGCCTTTAGAGCCAGATCAATATAGTTAAACAAAATGAGATTTCAAAACTTTTTTGAGAAGTTTATTTCAGTAAGGTGATTTAGAGAAATTAAAGTAATTTTGGAACACAGCATGTATGTTGTATTGTCCAGGTAATGGTAATTTTTTAACATTGAGAAACCAAGTTGCCAATTTGAGATTTATACATGTAGTGTTTTTATTTTTTCAAAGTGCCCTTTAATACATGTACTTCTCATTCCTTGTCGAAATTTCTGTCAAGCTTTCATGCTCATTTTTATTTTTTATTCTCCCTTCACATAAATGTCATTATTACCAAAGTATGATTCCTGAATAAATGGTAAGCGGATTTAGGGACACTTGAAAAATGTACTAATGCACATACGAAAATTTAAAACTCAATTTTATCTTAATGTCATTCCTTTCAATAAAATTCAAAATTATCTATGAACAGTTTTTGTATATTATGGACTAGCAACAACAGTTTAGGAAACATTTGCTACATTGAAGTTAAGGCATAGTGGCATACACGTCTGTTTTATTTCATGTGACAGTAGACACCAAACTAATTTAGAGCTTAAATCTAATGTTGATATAGTTCAGTGGTGGTAGTCGATTTTCAAATGATATTCAAATATTTTGCCAAAAAAATGTATATGCAGGAGCCACGGAACCGGGGGGGGGGGGCCTCAGCCCCCCCCCCCCCCACTTCTTTCCAAGACCGTGTACAAAAACGCTAAAATGACCAAACGATTATGATTGCATTGTCAGCCCCCCACTTTTGGCTCAGCCCCCCCCCCCCACTTTGAAAACCGTTCCGCGGCCCCTGATATGCATATATGTAACAAGCTCTTATATCACCAGTTTAGGAAAATATTTTGAAAAAATATAGACTGCTTTTGAGCACAAAAATTAGTATTAAAATTTGTTGAAAAAATAATGAAATTTTAAATAAATTAGTTCATCTTTTATCCTCCCCAAATGTGGAAAAAGTTCATTTAAACTTGTTAGTATATGGCAGGCAATAAATAGTGACATAAGTGACTAGATAGTGATTAACATTATCATTACCCAAGAATCGCCCAATCAGTGAAGAACAGCATCGCACATAATGGTCAATTTTGAATTCGATTAAAATTCAAGCACACTCAAAATTTTGTCTTGATGTTTAGCTGTTTATAAACATACATTTCTCAAACCAACAGTTAAGATTTTGAGCACCCTCTATCCCACTACTGAAAACCTCTCTTTCACACGTTACACTTGTTCACAAATATTTATGGGTAGACCGTGGATGCCACAAAATTGTAACGAATAATAATTATTTATGTTGAGAATTTTTGGACCTGCAGAGTTTGATTTTTTTAAAGGGATTCTGACTAAATATCATACAATGTTATCAAGTTGAGGAATTAAACTGAACTTTGGGAAGTAACATTTTTGTTTATGTAGATATATATTCTAAGTTCATGGACAAAAACAAAAGTGGTTTGTTGGTCCTAGTTGGTACCCAGTTGGGAAAATGCAAATAGCGATAGTAAAAATCGGTATAGTGTCCTAATATTTCTGTCTACCAGTCTTTATGATGGAAATATTTTATGTGGTCTTGTGATAAGTATATAGTTATATTCATGTGCAGGTTTTGATAAGTAACTGAGCTGGAAACTGCTTTAGTATTTTGTTTAAGAGTGAAAGACTAGTGGACTTTGGTTTAATCGTCTTCATGAGAGGATAAGTTTATACAATCAAAGTTTTTGTTTCGTAAATGTGCGAAATTAATTTAAATGCGAAAATTACATTAAATCATTAAATGCAAGGGTGCACACTATTGGTCAGCTGATTGCTGACTGGCTCACAAATGATTGAATGCATAAATTGTACCATTATATGCTCATTTTCTCTTTCATGATGATGATGATAGCGGTGATGATAATGCTGACGAAATTGATGCTGATGATTCTTCTAGTGATGAGGAATTATGATTATTATGATAATCGTGATGATGTACTATATGTTAAAGTTGATGTTCTTTGTTAATGTTGATTTTGATGGTGCTTTTATGTCGATAGCCGTATTGATGATTGTGATGATGGTGCTAATTATGATGGTAAAGGAAAAGACCACCCCAATAAAAAGTTGATTTGAATAAAAGGAGAAAAATCCAACAAGCAGAACAACGAAAATTTCATCATCAGAATCGGATGTAAAATAAAAAAGGTTATGACATTTTAAAGTTTCGCTTAATTTTGCATAACAGTAATTCTGTATGTGCATGCTGGTCAGTATGCCGATGAGCAGATTGATGACGTCAATCACTCACTATTTGTTTTGTACTTTATTATATGAAAAAAAATCTCGTCATTGTCATGTGAAGCAGATTGTAATTCTCCCTGAACATGTGGAATGACCATCACGATTAAGTAAAGTTGATACTTGAAATCTGTAAAAATTGAAATATTGTATGTAATTTAAATAAAAAAAACACCAAAAAATAGTGAGTGAGGGACATCATCAACTCTCTTATTTTGCATATAACTGAGTTGTGCATATAACTGTTCTGTTAAATAAAATAAGTGAAATTAGGAATGTCATAACTTTCTTATTTTACATCCAATTTTCAGCGATGAAATATTTAGCATGTTGCTTGTTTGTTTTTGCTCTAGCAGTTACAATAAACAATTTTCTGGGGTGGACTTGACCTTAAAGTTGCTGGTGCTTCTACATTATATTACTTTGATAAATGATGTGGATTATAATGATGACTGTATGATGATTTTAATGATCTTTAGAATATCATTGTCAGATGAAATATCAGTCATCTTCGTAATCACAATCGATGACTACCAGTACCATCACTTAAACGCCAATGTCTTATGAATTGTCCTATCCAAAAACACCAATGGCATACTGATAGTTTTAATCACCTATGGAGCTTTAAAGAACGTAACTAAAAATCACTCCTGAATTATACAGGGAAGATTCTACATGGACGCCGTTGTGTAAACACGCTCTTTTCTGACAGCTCCGGGCTGGTGCAAATTACTACAGAATTATTACAATCAAACTGTACATTTCTTGGATTTACTTATCATATATACATTCAGTTATCAAGTCTTGGAAACAATTTATCAGTTTCATCGGGTTTTGACAATTTTTTTACTGCATTTCTTCAAATAAAGTTCTGTCATCGAACTTGAATTTCAGCAGCTCAAGCATGCCGTATGATACACGAGCGAAGCAACCGCTGAATCAACACGCACCAGCCCCGCCCACTGCCCCGCCCGACCAGACCACCCTCAGTGAACTGAAAGCGGAAGTCATGAAATTGTCTGATGTTCTTTGCAAGAAGATTGACTCAATTCACTGTAAAATTTCTGATATCGAAACATCATTGAAAGATACCAGCGACAGGGCCTTGAATATTGAACAATATGTAATCCCTCAACTACGCAACGAGCATAAAGCTGAGGTGGCAGCATTGGAAAAGAAGATTTTGATGATGGAAATTTATCAACGTAAAGGTAACCTGTTATTCTATGGAGTTGAGCAAGCAAGAGAGGAAAATGTGTACGAGAAGCTTGTAAATGTCTTCATCGATTTGGGCCTACCAAGGGAAGAAGCTGCGGGGATTATGATCATCAACGCTCATCGACTTCCACGTAAAACGCGAAACATCGATGGATCACCAGCACGCGATCAAGGACCGGAACCCATTATCGCCAAGTTTGCAATCATGAGGGATCGCCAGCACATTCTCGACGCTTACCTAGCACGCAACAAAAACGTAACCGACAGCGACGATCAAGCGACTAGCCAGGGTGCTCCCCGCGGAACGCGAAGCAGAATCTCAGTGAGAACTGATCTCCCGCCGTGCATGAAATTCCGTCGTGGAAAGCTAGCAAGCGTTGCACATCGCCTTCGCAAGGAAAACAACATGTCTACGAAGATACTTGTACAAGGCACTGAAGTCATTCTCAAGTTCAAGGGAAAAAGCGAGAGAGAATGGAAAACCTACAACGACGAATAAAATTTAATCACAAGTTAATCAGAGGATGAAGACTTCTCCTATCAACAACCTAAGGCAAGAACATGAAACCAAAGTAAGATTCACCCCTTTCCCTCATTTTAATGTAAACAAAAAAATCATGAAAAGATAATCTGAGAAAGATTTGACGATGATTTAAAATATTTGTTTAGTTTCATTTTTTTAAACGAAGTTATAGTCTGTTGACATAAATACGAAAAGATAAATCTGAAAGAAATGTCAAGATTTATATCTTTATCTTGTTATCTTATTTCACAATAGAAGATTGAGCTGAAAGAATTTTAAAAACATAACTAATACATCAAATTTTTAGCCAGATAAAATAATTGGATTGTTTTTTGTGCGTTTTTTTCCTGTATTAAATATCTGCGAAACCTGTGTATTTCATTAAAAGACCACAATGTGATCAAACATGGATAATACAATCATGTCAAATGCCTGTATATGCTCTTATTCCGCAGAACAGTTTCATTTTCAATATACGATATAGCAAATTAAGCATTTACATTCTGGAACGTACTCTTACTGTGCCTGTAAACAGGAAATAGTGTAACTTAGCATGAAAACACAGTCTGGCTCTTTAATGCATTTCTATGAACAGAAATCTGCTTAACACGTTCACACGGCTCCTTTTTTTTTCTTTAATCACATGCATTTCCAATAGCATAATCTTTGCGCTCCATAATTATAAATGCTTGCTTAATATACCATTCTGGGTATATACATGTACGTGTGAGCTTGTAAAGATTTTTCTTTTCCATTGTAAATGCAGTACTGTAATCATATTCATTATTACCAAATACGATGTGTATTATTGCTGAAAAAAAAATGAAAGCTGTTATAAGATATGATGTAGGACATTTTTTTTCTTTGATGATAATACAAAAATATTGAAAGAGTTGCTTTCACAATTTGCAACAAATTTAATATAAACTGTGTGATTTTCTAGATCGTTATTATCAGGGATTAGTCCTTCATCCATCAAATTCCCATTAAGAAAATAATAATAATCATGCTTATTATTCCACTCTTACTGATCGGTGAAAACATACAGTCATGATTTGAGTTTCGATATTAACAATTTTTGGACGCACAAATTCTTTTTCACGGAAAGTGTCTTTCTTTTCGTCAAACCTGTTTCACAAGAAACCTTTGCGTGTAATTGAAATTTACGCATCAGCTATTGAGTGGTCTCAATTCAGTTTGGCCAAGATAACACCTTTTTGCTGGAAATGCTTGTTTACATTAATACAGCTTTTCTTAAACTACATGATCACTCAAAAGCGCTGCTTTTTACACCTTGTTTAGAATCGCTCTGTATACTCGGCAATTCAAGGTGTACATGTCTTGTGATCATTTTTACTTTTTTTATTTTGTTTTTCAAAAGAAATATAAAACAGATGTTACTTCGAGTAGAATACTGAATACAGTAGCGTACTGTTAAGAGGAAAGATAAGCTGTATTTATGTATACACACATTGTGACTTTGAATATTCGTAAAAATTATGTAAACGTTTCGATTATTTTTTTTTACTTGTAAATTTGCAGGTTTACAGGCTTATATGAAATATCGGTTACAGCCCGATAGACCGCGGGTCCGTTAGACCGCGGGTCCGATAGACCGCGGGTCCGATAGACCGCGGGTCCGTTAGACCGCGGGTCCGATAGACCGCGGGCCCGATAGACCGCGGGTCCGATAGTCCGCGGTGTGTGTAAAATTATGATCAGGACAATATAGTGAAATCCATGTCATCAAGAGGTCAAAAGGTCATTGATACGAGTCCATGGGGTTCTATAACGATGACCCACAGGACAATCGCCCCCTGACATCTACTTCAAGGAAAATATTATCTCCATATTTCTATCGTCGGGGACTGTATACCCCCCCCCCCGAAATATGCCCTCTAGACGCCATATGGAGCCTCTAAAATGCCATCGACTTGACGACATGGCGAGATACTTTATCACGCCATGTCGACTAAATAAGCTTATTATGTCCGCATGGCGAGATACGTTATCCTGCCAAGTCAGTCCACTTATAAAAAGTTATATGTCAACATGGCGAGATATTGTATCTTGCCAAGTCGACTTAAATATGTTACATGTCAACATGGCGATATGTCGGGATTCTTGCCGGGACTTGTACACTTCATATCTCGCCATGTGGACATATCGACTTGACAAGATAGAATACATCGCTATGTCGAAATAATAAGCTTATTAATTACTTAGGCGGCGGAAGCGGGGGGGGGGGGCTTTCCCCCTAAATTTGAGGTGGGAGGACGGTCCCCCCTAAATTTTTAGTTGAGAACCTTTTTTGGTAGTCAATTTCTTTTCTACGCCCCCCCCCTAAATTGAGGTAGACCACCCTAAGATATTTTTGTCCCCCCCCCCTAATTTTGGTTGATAACCTTCTTTTTTTTCCTTGTCAAAATATCTTGGTGGTCCCTCCTAAAATTTTGGTTGATTTGCTTGTCAATTTTTTACCTGTGTCCATCCCAAAATTTCAGGTGGATCCCCCTAAATGTTTTGCCTTCGGCCGCCAATGATCAATTAAGACATGGTAAGATAAAGTACCACTCCATGTCGTCACGTTAAGGCATTTTCACAATTATTATTTTCATAATCTGGGGTAATTGTCTGGAGAGTAAATTTCCGGGGGGGGGGGGGTAACAGTCCCCGGCGGTAAAAAATATGGGGATAATATTTTCCTTGAAGTAGTTGTCAGGGGGTGATTGCCCCTAATTGGCTTGTTATAGAACCCAGGCGCGGATCCAGGATTTCAAGGGGAGGGAGGGGGAGCAAATTTGACCTGATGTTTGGCGCCCATGTGTACTTTTCGAAAAATGGCGCCCACTCCCTCCCGGCCAGGCTAACTTAAATTATCTTATAATCACATAAAAAAATAAAGACCACTTTTTAATGTGTTCTCGAAAAAAATCCATGAATACATACATACCAAAAGGTAGGTGGACACAGGGGCGGTTCCAGCCTTCGCCAATAGGGGGGGGGGGGGGGAGGGTGGGGCGGAAATTTGTTTCAGCCATATTTTCCCCGGCAGATCGGCAGCTCGAAGATAATTTTTGTTTGTTTCTTTGAAGGGGTAGTCCTCATTAGTCACTTCTTGGCTTTATTCTTATAAATTAATACATAATATCATAATCCTCATTTATATGATGCGAGCGCGAAGCGCGAGCTAATTTTGGGGGAATTTTTTTGTATTTTTCCTAAAATTTGAACTGATTCTGGGCAATGTTTGTTATCCTGAAAAAGACATGTATGCAACTTAATAATTACTACGAACGCAAAGCGCAAGGGGAAATGAACTGATGAAAAAGATACCTGTTAAAGTAGCATTTAACAATTAAATAATGCGAGCGCGAAGCGCGAGCTGAATCTTTTTGAAATTTTCACCCAAAGAAAGGAAATTCTAAGCACTTTTTTAACTCAAGCAGAATAGGTATATGAGTAAACAATTAAAGCAAGCGCGAAGCGCGAGGGGAAAATTTCTAGATTTAGTCCTATAATATTTACTGAACGAGACACTCTATTCATGATTTGTAAATCCTAAAAAATATGAGGATTAATAATGCGAGCGCAAATCGCGAGCAAAAAAAATTATACGTTTTAAACTGGTACCTGTTAAGGACTGCTTGCACTTAGCCATGAAGGCGTCACATATTTCAACAATCAAAAATTGCGAGCGCGAAGCGCGAGCTGAACATTTTTGAACTTTTTTAAAGAAAGAATGAAAAATTTCAATCAGTTTTTGTAATTGTGAACAGGATAGCTATGTAATTTAACGATTGATGCGAGCGCAAAGCGCGAGCAGAAAAAAATCGAGATTTAGACCTAAAAGTGGGCCACTCTGTTCATGTTTTGTAAATCATCAAAATGATGAGTAATGTGGGGTCTTCCTTCATTAATAATGCGAGCACAAAGCGCGAGCAGAAAATTTTTGATATTGTGATCTGAAACTGAATAATGATTTAAAGTAGAGAACAAGTTGGGTATCTGAATAAACATGCGCGAGCGTGTTTCATATTTAGACCTAGAATCTAGGCATTCTAAATACAACTTTAATCATGAAAATCATGAAACTTTGATAGTCCGATCTGAAAAAAAGAGTCAATTTCAGCCTTATATTTCTAGCACTTTGTAGAAAAATTGTAAGGTGGATATGGATCGCAATTAAGAAAGAGCTGATATTATTATTACTTTGAGTTTTGACATAGGACCGGGACATCCTTACGACATGCCATCATATGAAAATGATGACTATCTTCCTATTCATCTTGCTAAGCGCGAGATGAAACAAAGGGACAATTTAATTATTAAATTGATATCATATTTATTAATGCCTATATCTGATGATATCATGGCATAAAAACTGGACATTTCACTTTTGTGATTATGAATAGGATGCATCAGTTTATATATTTTTAACCATTGATGCGAGCGCAAGTCGCGAGCTATACTTTTTGATAAACTGTCATGAAAAGGGAATTTTAAGTAGTTTGTTGTATAAACAATATTGAAACATTTATATAACTCGCCAATCAAAATGCAAGCATGCAGCGCTCTAGCTGATGCGCCTTAACAATCAGACCAGAAAAGGGATATTTTGAAAACTTTATGGAATACTAGAAAATATAGGTACCTGATAAATCAAAATTTGCGAGCGCGTAGCGCTAGCAGCAAATGTTAACATTCAAACCATAAAATTGGCATTTTTACAGAGCACTTGGTAAAAACCAATTTGTAAATTACACAAAAAAATGAAAGTTCGATTTCCTAGGTGAAATATGTGTTGTATATTGACTTCCAAACTTGATATTCGAACTCCTTATTGAACAAGATATGCAAATCACCTAATAGGCAATGTGAGCGCGAGCGAAAGTTTTATATAGTTGCACGAAAGATTCTTTTTATTTTCCAAGTCTTCCCCTCATCTTATTTTATGCCTTCGTCGTCCTTCTCTTCCTTTTCTCCTCTCTTTTCCCTCCTTTTTCCTTCTTTCTTTCCTTTTTTTTCTTTTTTTGCTCCGCCAAGAGGGGGGAGGGGGAGCTCGGCCCCCTGGATCCGCCTATGGGGACAAGGGGCGGGAAAATATGACAAGCAAAAAAAAGGTTATCATCGCCAAAGTAAGGTCATCTCGTCCCAAAATACATGTTTTATTTCGATTTAGAATGATGTTTTATCTATGATTATCAAAGACCAAAATAGTAGGGGGACATTTGATATTGTGTCCCCCCCTACTATTTTGAGTAGGTGGGACACGTCCCCCCTGTCCCCCCTGGGATTTCCGCCCATGATGTAATATCGATGGGAGCGCGAAGCACGAGTGATTTTGAGGGGTTTCAATTTGGTTTAACTTCTCACCAGAGTAGGCCCTACTAGAATATTGTGAATGGGAGCTGTAGTTTATGTACTGTTGTTTTAGTATACCCCTAAATATTATTAATGATAACCTCTAGGAAATATGCAATCTCGACTAATTATCCTCATCAGTGGCGTATTAATTCAGCATGGGTGCAGGGGGGGGGGGCCGAGGGCACCAAGAAAAAAAATGAATGAAATGGGGGGGGGGTAGACGTTAAAGAAAATCTGAGATTTTATTCTTGAAAAATACATTGAGGTATCTCACAAGGCCTAAATAAATAATGAGAACGCGAAGCGCGATCTGATTTTTTTTTAGAATTTTCCTGTATTTTATCCTGAAAGCCTAAGTCAGGGGCGGACCCAGCTTCCGCCAATAGGGGGAGGGGCCATTTATTTCACCCATATTTTCCCCGATCGGCCGCTCAAAGTTGATTTGTCCAAGTGCCGTAATGAGCCAACAATTTCGAGGGGGCTCGATATGGCGTATCGCATAAAATTAATAAGAAGTTGGCAGTGAGCGAAGCGAGCAAGCAAATATGTTGACACTTTTATTACAAAAATACAAGGTTGTGATAGATTTTGACATAATATTTCGAAAATAATAGTATATTACATCCTAATCCCTTTCCTTTTCTCTATATTTTTTCTTAGCCTTGATTCTCTCTTTTTTTGTTGGGGGGGGGCAGACGCCTATGTCCTAACAGTCATTTCCTAGATTTACTTTATAAGCAACATAAATGTGTTAAAATCTCATAAGCCATATGCAAGCTGAAAATTAAATTTCATGATTATTGTCCTGAAAATTTACCATTCTGGGCAATGTTTGTGAACCTGAACAGGACGCGTATGTAACTAAATAATTACCACGAGCGCGAAGCGCGAGAAGAAATGTTGAATATTATGGACTGGTCGAAAAGTTAGTCATTAAGACGATACATATTTTAACGATTAAACTGAAAATTTTTGATATTCCAACCTAAAAAGATGAGATTTCAAATCCCCAATGGGACATTCGACATTCATTTCCATCTTTCTTTTTCTTATCTTTCTTCCCATCTTTCTCTCTTTTTAATATTATTCTCTTCCTATTTTTTCTTCTTCTTTTTCTTTCTTTTCTTTTCTTTCTCTTCCCTCTTCCTCTTTTTTTCTCTTTCCCCCATTACTTATCCCTCTTTCTTTTTCTTTCCTTTCCCCTTTTTTCTCTTTTATTTTTTGTTCTTCTCGCCCTCCCCCTTCCACTCTCTCTCTTTTTATTCTCTTCTTTTCCCCTCTTCCTCTATCTCTCTTTTTTCTTATCTTTCTTCCCATCTTCCCTCTCTATTTAAATATTCTTCTCTTCCTTCCTCTTTTTTTTCTTCTTCTTTTTCCTCGTTTTCCTTTCTCCTAGCTTTCTTTTCTTCTCTTCCTTTTCCCTCCTCTCTTTTTTCTCTTCTTTCCCCTGTTCTTCTTCCCTTTTCTTTGTCTTTCCTTTCCCCCTCTTATACTCTCTTTTCTATTATCTTCTTTTCCCATCTTCCTCTCTCTTTTTATTCTCTCCTTTTCCCCTCTCCCCCTCTTTTTTTGAACGGGGGGGGGGGGTGAGGCAGTTCCCCCTCGCCCCCCATGGATCCGCACCTGATAGAACCCCATGGTCTCGTATCATTTGACCTTTGGACCTCTCGATGACATTTGATATATCTGATCATAATTTTACACGCACTGCGGACTATCGGACCGCGGTCTATCGGACCCGCGGTCTAACGGACCCGCGGTCTATCGGACCCGCGGTCTATCGGACCCGCGGTCTAACGGACCCGCGGTCTATCGGACCCGCGGACTATCGGACCCGCGGTCTATCGGGATGTCCCCAAAATATCACTCCTATAATCAATGATACACGATTGACATGTTGAGAAGCTGAGATTCTTCTATATTCTTTTCAGAAAAAAATGAATAAATTTCTCTTGATATCAAATGCAGTAAAATAAAAAAAAAGATTATGGTATTGCTTTTCCATAAATACTTATTTCTTCACTCTTCCTTCCAAAAATACACTAAAACATATCTGAAATATTAAAGCTGCTTGTATATTTTCTCAAAAGAAAGGGATCTCACTTTGTATCATTGCTTATAACCATCCAACTTCAATCCTGTCGAGTTCACACGATTTTTATTTTCATTGCAATTAAAATCACCTCCTCAAACAGTTCAATGCAATGAATATAGTGGAATGCCTAAGCAAATAATCATCGCTCTCCAATTCAAACAGTTCAATGACTTGCAGAGAACTGATTTTTTTTTCTTCTTTCATTGCCAAACAGTTCAATGCAATGAATATATATAGTGGAATGCCTATGCAAATGGCATCGCTTATTCGATTCAAACAATTGAAAGTCTTGCACTGAACTGATTTTGTATACAATGTCATTATCATTTATTTGGTTTTGTCTGTATTCTGTCTTCCGTACACTCTTGTCTAACTTGCAAGTAATTTAAATTACATGTAAATGAGTGTTAATAGAACAGGTTGCATTGCAAGCAAATATCGACATTATTCCAAGTGTACTATTGTATTCTAACAACACCTTGCCCCTTTTGTTGCGGTTTTAATTGTGGCATCTCAATTAGTCTTTTTGCCTTGTTTGAATGTTTGAAACAAAAAATTCCAGCATAAATGAGGATCCCATATAATCACGTTTCCGACACATTACATATTGTCTACTGTGTTTACCATGCACTATAAATGCATTCTTTTGTATCTATCATCATTCCAGAGCAAACATTTAGAGTGTTTCAATTGTGGTCTGACATAAATACCTTTTTGTAGTTATATTGCATTCATTGATCAATTAGAATTGAATAGAATTGAATCGGTTATACAGTATACGTATATAGGTGTGTCGGAATCCCATGTAAATGAGGATCTTTTTGCTCTTTCAACGACTTAAAAAAAAAAAAATTGTATAACAATTGAGACGTTGCTATGTATATATTTGATCTCGTACTTTTTTTAATCACAGCAATACCTGTATTGCCCTAATATACATTCTCAATCATTCATGGCTTGCTGACACAGAAGTAAATGCTCTTCTATGTGCATTCCAATCCCATTCACAGTTTGATGGCAATTTCCTATTTTTTTTCTATCTCTGAGAGGCAAGAAACTTTCTATTCAAATTGAAGACGCCTCTTTATTCATTAACAATCACATTTTGCTCTTGATTATTGTATTTGTTGGAGCTAATGACTCTATAGATGGACTATTCCCCATTCACTGTATATACATATAGATATGCCTATGCAGAAGATAGACATGCTGTAAGTGAAGAATAATGTAAAGCACATTAATCATTTAAGGCACTATGATGTAATGAAATCGCCATACCGTCTGGAAAGAAAAAAATCTTTATTACCAGCTGTTGATTGTATTAAACGTTTTAAAAAGTCATTTCAATTTCATATTATCTTTAAAACTTATTTTTACCAAATATTGGACAATTATATAAAGATATATCAGTATCTTCAAAGATCCACAATATAACTTGTTTTAATAATGACAATGATGTAAACACCAGTCCTAGTCTGTCAGATCGTCACACATAAGTGAACATGTATAACACTTTCTTCAATGCTTCTGGCATGTACCCTTATTTGCACTCACATGCACCACGCACCTCGGTTACTTCTTCAACGATTGCAAACAGAATCTTATCTATTCTCTTTCACTAGAGCAGATGTATTAAACGGGGAAACCTTTTCACCCCAGTGCAAATATTATACAGCCAGTGAATTTAATAAGGCTTTTCATAAATTATCTCAAAGTGATATTCCCAACTACTTTAGTTTAATGCATTTAAATATAAGAAGCTTACAAAAAAATTTGATACTTTCTGCGAATTTTTATCCACATTAAACACATTTCCATTTTCTATTATTGGTGTCACGGAGACATGGTTGCATCTAATGTCTCCTCCAATTTACAACATTGATAATTACAACTTCCTCCATATAGATAGAAAAGTTGGTAAGGGAGGAGGTGTCGCTCTCTATGTACATAAAGATCTTAATTATAAAGTAAGACATGATATTGAGCTTGAAAATATGGAATCCTTATTCATTGAAATTTCTAACGCTAAAGATAAGAATAAAATAATCGGTGTAATCTATAGACCCCCAACCAATAATGCTGACATATTTTTAAATGAGTTGGAATTTAGTATTGAATCATTTTCTCGAGAAAACAAAAAAATCTATATCATGGGCGATTTTAACATTGATTTGTCATTTCCCTATACTACAATAGGTCAACATTTTACTAATTTATTATCATCATTTGGATTACAACATCTCGTTAATAAACCAACTAGAATTTCTAACATATCAAATACAATACTTGATAATATTTTTTTCTAATGCACTTGATAAAAGTGATAATGGAATAATATACTATGATATTTCAGACCATCTGCCTATTTTTGCAATGTATCCAAATCACAAACGCCCTCACCAACCTAGGGACAAAGAAAACATAACCAGACGGAATGAAACCCAACGTAATATAGAATCCCTGAAGGTAGATATGGCCGAAGAAGATTGGCATAATATTTACCTAGAACAAAATGCAAATGACTCTTATGTAATATTCTTAAACAAACTTCTTTATTACTATGATAAAAACGTGCCATTACTAAGAGTTAAATCGAGTAAAAGGAAGAACAAACAAGCGTGGGTCACACAAGATATAATTAAATCCATATTCACTCGGAATAGACTTTATAAAATATCCATTAAATCGCCTACAATTCAAAACATAAACAAATACAAAAAATTTCGCAACAAATTAACTTCAGTTATTCGCCAAGCTCGCAAATCTTACTTTTCTGATGAAACTGAAAATAACAAAGATAATAAAAATTCATTATGGAATTCTGTAAATGAGATATTAGGTAAGAAAAAAGAAAACTATGATAACATGAATTTCGTAGAAAATGGTCAACACTTGCGAAAGCCAAGTGATGTTGCTAATGCCTTTAATAACTTCTTCAATAATATCGGTCCAAATTTAGCTTCAAAAATAGTATCTAATGATAATGATTTTTCTGAATACTTAAACGACTTTCCGGAACATTCTTTATTTTTTAATCCGACTAACACTCATGAGATCTTAGAAATTGTTAGGTCTTTGAAACCAACTAAATCTTCAGAGCATGATGGAATAAGTGTCTGTTTATTAAAACAAATAATTCACTTTATAGCTTCACCGCTCATGCATATTTTTAACCTCTCTCTGTATCATGGCATTGTTCCCGATTCACTTAAGATTGCAAAAATAATACCAATAAATAAGAAAGATGACCAATGTCTCACTTCCAACTACCGACCAATATCTTTATTACCGAGTATCTCTAAAATTCTTGAAAAAGTAGTTTACAAGCGATTGTATTCCTTTTTGAACAATAACAATATATTATTTCCAAATCAATATGGTTTCAGAGAGAATCACTCAACCAATTATGCAATTTTACAATTATTCGACAAAATATCTGATTCTCTCTCTAAAAAAGAACACAATGTTGGGATTTTTATGGACTTATCAAATGCATTCGATACTATGGATCACCGCATTTTACTTTCTAAGTTAAAGAGATATGGAAACAGGGGGTTGTTTTCACTTGGTTCAAAGATTACTTAAGTAATGGACGCCATTGTGATTCTTTCAAATCAAAAACATCCAATATTTGTACTATGAAATGTGAAGTACCACTAGGATCGATTTTAGGTCCCTTGCTATTTTTGATTTATATGAATGATATTGTAAATGCATCTCGAGAATTAACATATGTTTTATTTGCAGACGATACAAATGTCTTCTATTCCCACAAAGACTTAAGTATACTCGTCCCGACACTTAATTTAGAATTAAAGAAATTATCAAAATGGTTTAAAGCTAATAAACTCTCCCTAAATATAAGCAAAACAAATTTTATGTATTTTAAACACATTCAAACTAAACATATGTTCCTTAATATATACATAGATGACATCCCTATCATTGAAAAACAAGAAACCAAATTTTTAGGTGTATGGATTGACTCAAATTTAACCTGGAACAGTCACATTCACAATATTTGCATGATGGCATCCAGAGGAATAGGAATTTTGTTTAGATTAAAATATTATCTCTCCCAAAAATCATTATTTATGCTTTATAATTCGTTCGTTTTATCTCACTTATCTTACTGCAACTTAGTATGGGGGTATGGTAGTAAGGTAAAAATAGAAAGGATTTTCCGTCTCCAAAAGAAAGCACTCCGCATATGTACTCATTCACATTTCATTGCACATACTGATCCAATATTTCACAACTTAAAAACATTGAAAATTGAAGATATTAACATTTATCAAACGGCCATATTTATGTTTAAATTTTCATCCAATACAATCCCGATTCCATTTCGCAATTTTTTTGTTTACAACAAAGACATTCACAATTATCCAACACGGCATTCAACAGATCTCCACTTAACCAACCCAAGAATATTACTCGCTCATAAGACGATACGCCACCGTGGCCCAGACATTTGGAATGCATTGCCACATGATATAAAACAATGTACATCTCTCTATTCGTTTAAAGCTTCGTTGAAAAAAATCTTATTTCTAAGTATACCTAATTTAACTCACCTGCACTCACCCACATGCACTTACTTGCACTTCTTTTTACCCAATTTTTTTATACCAATATATATATATATATATGTATTTAAATCTTATATTTCGTGACGATCAATTTATCAAATATAATTTATGATGGTTTTCATGTAGCCCCCTCTCCTGGCTGCTATTGCTTCAAGCACCTCTCTGCTTATAATAGCTGGCCCCTGTATTTTACCGAACTATATCACATGCTTAGGTATGATTTAATTATCAGTCTTGTTTGTATTATTTACATTGTATCTTTTAAATTGTCACATTTAATTTGTATTCATTCAATTATGTGAACATGTTAATCTATCATTGATTTCTGAATAAAATGCAGAAACTCCTGTAAAAAAAAAAGTGGGATAAATGAGGCCACTTTTTTGTATAATTCCAATTGTATCTTTTTAATGTAAAGCAGTAGATATGTTGGATGTCTATGACTAGATCTAGAGTAGACCGACATTATTCAATAGATGTGTTAAATCAATTGGTTTGAAACAATAACTAAACATTTAGTAACAATTATATTGTTGATATTTAGTTATTTACCAAAACTCACCCATTTTATTATAGATTAATTAATCCCATCCACTATTATGGGGGGGGGGGAATATTGGATTGTATTTTCTACTGCCAGTTATATTATTGCGTATCTGCGTGTTTTTATTGGTAGTGGACACATACTTTATCCTATTCAAGACAGTGTTGCGATGTCTACACTACATGCATTTTAAAGCTTCAACAGATGTAACCATAGAATTTTGATTATGTATTAGCCTCATATACTCCATTGGGCGTTTTATCCGACAAGTCCCATTTTATCGGACAGTTACCACAGAGACAGCGCCTCCCAGCCAATCAAAATCAAGGAAAGATGTCAGATCTGACATCTTGTCGAATAAAAATATTGACGAAACGCTCCCCAGATGCTGGTTGATATCAGTCAGAGCGCAGGTCCCTATGCTAATGAGCAAAAAGGCCAGACTCATCCAATTCGTCTCGTGGCTGAATCCTCCTGCTTGCAAAATCTCGTGATTCGTGAGATTTTCTTTCTCTAAGAATTTGCCTGTTTTAACCTCAAGTTGAATGAAATATTATTGGACCACCAGATAGAGTAAGAGTTACTCTTTCATACTGGTCATTCATTTTGTATACAATATTTTGTTAAATAAGTAAATTTCTGGCCTGAAAATGTACCTCAAAACTGATATTTTTTTCCTCTGTTTTCTTTTGCAAATTGTGCAAAACTTTTTAGTTTGAGCCTCGATGATGTCTATATAACAATAAAGCTGAACTTCTGTACTTTCTCACAATGCCACTCTTGATATGCAGCACCTTTTAATCGGGTCAAGATCACACTTTTCCCACCAAGGTACAAGACGAGATTTCTGAAATTTTGTACTTGCATGAAATCCAGAGTTCTGATTGGCTGGATAAGGTTCACAGAACAACAGGCGCGGGGTATTTGAGGAGATTACCACATGGGAAGTGTGACCTTCCCACAAACCCAGGCACTGGAACCGTTGGAATTTGCCATTGTGTGGTCTCTTTGACCAATCAGAGTGCAGTATTCTTGTTTTCAAACTGCTTTATGTACTTGGCAAATGAAAAGTGTGATCTTGACCTGATTAAACCAATTCTTATTTTGAAACCTATATCATTTCAAAGCATACATATTCAACTTTATCATGATATAACAATCATTTAGGCTCAAACAAAAATAAAGTGTGAAAATAGCAGCTTTTGTCAGGTGAAAATATTTATTTTGTAGCATATTTTAGATCAAAATTTTAACCTATATTACAAAATCTTTGAATAAATCCAAACACATGACCTGGAAGAATGATTCATCTTCTTTACAATGGTACCAAATTCATTAAATTTGATGCACAATTAGAGCAGTAATGACCAAATGAAAAGAAGTATTTTGGTCCGCATCAAGCTCATTAAATATGCAAAACATCTCAAGTCATGAATATCACTTGGATGAAAGAAGTCACTTTCTTGGGACCTGCAGTCTTACTAATATTGAATGCATCTTTGCTTGTACTCATGCGCATGCGTACTCTTATTCATTCCCGAGCTAAAAAGAGAACTAAGGAAAAGTAAGTCCACGAGCATGCGTACTCTTACTCCGAAGACGCATGTCATGAATATTCATTTCATATCGACCGAAAGATCGGAAGGAAAAAAAAAAATCGTCTCTGTATGCAAATGAGTTCGTATTTTGGTCCAGAAATATGGTGGGAAAAATAATTTCGGGGTAGTAGTCCGGGGTAGTTGTCCGGGGGTAGTTGTCCGGGGGGTAATTGTCCGGGGGATAGTTGTCCTGATCCCCCAAAAAGTATACGTACCTACGCAGTAAAACAAATATTGGGCAATATTTTTTATCACCATGAGGATAATTATCCGTCCAATCAAATTGGGGCAGTATTTTTACCCCATGTGGGAAGCATATTGTCCAGTAAGGTAAACAATAAGCAGCAATTACTTAGTTTTAATTCAATTTCAATTCTTTTATTTCATTTCTATTCAAATCAGAATACAAAGTAATATAAAACAATGCAAATCAAATACAATTGTACAGAAGGGCATTCTTACTTCGTAAAAAAAAACAGCATAATATAGAGCATAAATGAAAATGGAAATGAGGGGGATCCACTAAAAAGCAAAGCTTGTAAAATTGTGGATCCCCTTTGGAAAAGAAGAAATTATAGTCGACTTACTATATGCGTACATGCATGTATTACAGGAAAAAAAGAAATCATATTGACGGAAACATAATTACTGAACAAATGCAAAGCTTTTCACACAAAGAGGTCTTCGTTGTATAGGATATGTTGCACAAGACAAAAGAAAAAAACAGAGAAAGGGGATTACAAGACGTAGAAGACAAGACAAAGCAAGAGACAGGACAGTACAAGACAACTGTTTTTTAAAAAGGAGTAAAACTAAGAATGGGAAAGGGATGACCATGAACCAGCTTGATCTGGTGAAATAACAAAAGATATGACTGGACAATATAGATGAAAAAAGATCAAATAAAAGTGAAAAAATGTAAGGATTATAATCAAGATAATGAAATGTTAGTTCGGTTGCGAAGAATTATAGGAAGTAAGCAGGATAAGTTTGAGTTTACGTTTGAAAGAATTCAAGGAGACACTGTCTTTAACATTATTAGCGAGTGAGTTCCAGAATTTAGGACCGTTGAATAGGAATGTATCTTTGGCCAGTAAAGTTCTGTGAAGTGGAATGTGAAGTTCGTCAGAGTGTCTCGTGGGGTAGTTATGATAAAATTGATTTTTAGGGAACATGGCATAAAAAATATGGGGAAGTGCATTATTATTATAACTATACATGAAGTGCCATAACTGTAGTAAATACAGGTCTTTGACTTTCAACAGTTTACTTTCTAGAAAAAGTGGGTCCGTATGAGAACGGAAACATGTACTATGAATTATACGAAGTGCTTTCTTTTGCAAAAGCAACAATTTATCTAATAAATATTGATGGGTATCACCCCAAATAAGAATCCCATAGTTAAATAAGGCAAGATTAAGGATGAGTAGAGCATTATAAATGATGTGGAGGGAATGCAAATTTCAGCCTATTAATAATACCAATATTTCGTGAAATTATTTTGGATATATTTTCAATATGATTTTCCAAGAAAGTTTACTGTCAACTGTTATTCCAAGAAATTTGGTGTAAGGTACCATTTCTAATGGGGTATTATCAAACATAATGTTCATCGGTAACTTGTCTATGGAATTACTAAATAACATGTATTTTGTTTTGTTAAGGTTCAAAGATAATTGATTGGCTCTTATCAACTCAGTAACATTAATAAGTTCAGAATTAATAACATCAACTAAAGTTTGTGGATTCTAATGAGAAAAAAATAACCGTCGAATCATCTGCAAACAAGATAAGGGATAATATTTTGGATGAATAATTTATATAAATTGTGAAAAGAAGTGGGCCCAATAAGCTACCCTAGGGGACTCCACAGTTAACATATTTCAAATTGGAGTTATGATCTTTAACAAACACGTATTGTTGTCTGTTAAGTAAGTAGCTCCTGAACCACTCCAAGGCCTTCCCTCGCACACCATAGTGAGATATTTTTTAAGTAGGATTTCATGATTAATGGTATCGAAGGCCTTGGAGTAGTCCAGGAAAATACCCACAAGGTGACTAGATTTGTCTGGAGCATTGACTACTTTGTTGACAAAATTCATCAGGGCATGAGTGGTTTTGTGCTTGTCGCGAAATCCAAATTGAACATCAGATAAAATATTATGCATTGTTAATTTTTTTTCTGTTCTGACGTATACTATTTCTTCAATTATCTTAGAAATTGTGGACAAAAAAGAAATAGATCGGTAATTACTTACATCCAACTTATCACCTTTTTTAAATAAAGGAATTACCTTGGCTATCTTTATTTGATTTGGTACTGTACCATTTTCTAAGGAAAGGTTGAATATATGCATCAGCGGGAAAACAATAGAATTTGTTACGGATTTCAAAATAAAATTATTAATTTCATCATAGCCAGGGCTTTTTTATTTTTCAAACCAGATGCGATATCAATAACTTCTTGATTATATGTTGAAGCAAAAAATATTGAATTTGGGTTAGGCGGGCCGAGAAAGTCCTAAAAACTTTTCGTCGCGGGAGGAATATCTTTTGCTAGATTTACGCCAATGGAAGAGAAATGGTTATTAAAAATATTTGAAAGGTTGTCACCGTCATCAACAATAACATTATTAAATCTAATTCTGGAAATACTTGATTTATTATTGGAAAGATTCATGGTCTGTTTTAGAACCTTCCATGTGTTTTGCATGTCGTGTTTGAGAGCCAACTGCCTCGCAAAGTAATTTTTCTTTTCAATGCGTAATATTTTAGTAAGTATATTCTTATAAGATGTGTATTTTTATTTTTGATTGTTCTGTACCTATCATTTTGAATTTATAAAATAAGTTATTTTTTCTATTAATCAAACGTAAGATAGATGGCGATATCCATGGTGACTTAGAAATCGTTTTGTATGTATTACACTTATCTTTAAGGGTATATGCAGGTCTAATTTATCATTTATTATATTCATAAAACGGTTAAAGGACGCATTAACATCTACAGAATTGTATACAACTGACCAGTCGACATTATCCAAAGAAGCACCTAGACTAGCTGTATTTTCGTGCGTACGTCTACGTCTCCATTGTTGGGAGTGTATCGGTCTAATTGGTCATCTTAATGAAAAATGAGTAAGAATCTGGAAATGGTCCGTAATGTCAGAAAGTATTATAGAAGAATCGGAGGAGGGAGAATGTTGCAGAAAATATTGTCAATAAGTGTAGCAGTTTCATTAACTACACGAGTAGGTTTAGAAATCAGAGACAAGAAGGAGGCCGAAAAAAAGTTTCAAGAAAATTTTGAGATATATTGTTGTGTTTCAATAAATCAATGTTAAAATCACCTATAAATATTACATCCTTATTAACGAGAGCTGGATTATTTGTTGTTTCGGAAAGGTAAGTTAGAAAGTCATTTGTATTTGAGTTTAATCACACTGGATAAATACAAATTCCCGAAAGATATGCCCAGCCTGGTTGGACACATAATTACCATCATGGATCACTTTTGCGTGCTTCCTACCTATATACCTATATATATATATATATATATATATATATATATATATATATATATATATATATATATATATATAT
Source organism: Lytechinus variegatus (assembly GCF_018143015.1). Taxonomy (NCBI): domain Eukaryota; kingdom Metazoa; phylum Echinodermata; class Echinoidea; order Temnopleuroida; family Toxopneustidae; genus Lytechinus; species Lytechinus variegatus. The sequence goes on along the minus strand of NC_054740.1, from coordinate 3,437,535 downwards.
ATATACATATATATACATATATATGGTTGGACACATAATTACCATCATGGATCACTTTTGCGTGCTTCCTACCTATATACCTATATATATATATATATATATATATATATATATATATATATATATATATATATATATACATATATATACATATATATATACATATATATATATATATATATATATATATATATATATATATATATATATATATATATATACATATATACATATATATATATATATATATATATATATATATATAATTGTATGTTAGTGACATCTAAACGTCAATTTCTATTTATATATGACAATAATTAAAAAACGTGAATTCTGAATAATCAGTGTACATACATTTATGTAGTGCAAGTTGTTGTCATTGTTCAAAATTTATCTACCTGGAATCGAACTTCTCGTAATGAATAACGATATCTTACCGCCTTTTTAAGTAACTAATATAAGCCATTTAATCATCTCTCTCTCTTTTAGGGGAAGATCACATCGCCAACAAGAAGCCAAGTACTTAAAGATGGATTTTTTTTTCGCTTCGGGATGGAGTATTTCCTCAATAGTTCTAGAAAATGTAAATGGAGTTCAAACATTTCCCTACTGTGTACGGGAATAGCGACTTTATTAGAAATGTATGATGTTTTTAAGGACTTACCCGTGTAAATATTAAAATAACAGCCTTTGCGTGCAAACAAAATGTCAAACCATACTTCATGTAGCTGTAACTATTCATGCCGCTTCTATGAAGTGCAACTCGATGCGTATGATAGTTGATCACTCTTGCATTGCGTGTATGCAATTGTGGTTCAGCCTTATTTACAAAGGATTCTTGCGAAAATGAATAAAATAATGTTTGGAAAGAAAATCTCCCTACACTGTTAGACCGCTGTGTAAAATCGGTGGTATGTAGGAACAGTTGTGTATTTTTTTACAACCCTGCGTAATCTTACCGAAGTTGCGTAGAATACGGGTTCCGTAATCAAAAGTTTTCTTCAATAAGAGGTTACGATATCATGTCAATTCCCGCCAAGCACCCCCGTTCACAACATCAATCAACCACGTGACTTGAGACAGCCAATCATCCGTAATAAAATTTTTGCGCAAACTTTTGATATCCAAAATGGAGAGTGTCAAGGAATTGCTTTGCGAATGGGGGTTCGAGTCAGCCGTCAACAATTTTGATGGTGTGATTTTTGAAAGTATCTTAATTAAGAAAGTGTAATGTAGATTGTGAAGGATCCGAGTGGGGTCGAATGTGGAATTAAGAAAGCTTGCTTTAGTTACAGATCTAGAGAGCAGTGAGGTGTATCGATATTGCATGAGTGCGAGTGGTGCGCGTGCAATCGATTTGATACCGTTACTACAGGCACCGGTACCTTTCCTGGCCTTCTTAGTCCACAGGTGGTGGGCGATGCGAATTCAGTTCTACCTACTGCATGGTTGGACCACTCATCCAATGTACAAGGTTATGAATAACCTTGTCCTGGGGCAAAAAGTTTAATTATGTAACTCAGATCAACCGCAACTTTGCGGGTGATATCTTACGCAACTTGCAATCTATCGCAAATCTCCGTTGCAGAAAACAAGTTGCGATTGATTGCAACTTGCGTTTGATTCTGGTGTGAGAAAAAATAAAATATCTTCGTAAACGAGCCTGATATGGTCGCGCGCTGTTTCACCCGCGAAAATTTTACAGAAATCCACTGCCTGCACCGGAAATTTCTGCAAAGGTAAGACATTGAATTTCGCCCCTACTTTCTAAATTATGTCATTAATACTTTTGTAAACCATGTAATTTTAGCATTAATTGGTATTTCAAGTATAAAGATGCTAAGCATCGTTTGACCAATCAAAATGATGATGTGAGATTGCGAAATTTAATGAACATTTTTCGTCTTGGCATCGTTGAAATTCTCGCACAGACGTACGAGTGACACATGCGAAATCGTCTTCCCCGGAGTTGCGGCTGTGCTTTAGTGTGGTGACCTGTGGCGTTGCATGTGTCATGTCTAACGTTAATAATGGTGTTTGTGCGGCCCATTTAATACCGACTCCCGGTAATATTTTATTCATTGTCAGATAAAATACTAATAGTAATGTCACGTTAGAAAAATGTGAGTAAATTTAATGTTGGGTTCACATTTCAACCTGTTTGGAGAGTTTCCTGAATTCCTTGAAATAATAATGACTTAATGACAATGTAACTATTGTAAGGTACCGTACCGTAGTCTAGGTCTGAGACTCTGACGTTAGAAATATATAATTTACATGATTTAGGCCTACCTGAGACTAGAGATGCTTTCAGACCCATTTTATTTCCAAGAGCAAATGCTGATTATTCTATTCCCATTAGTTTTTTTCTTTAACCAGTCTACTGGCTGCGTGCGCAGGCGATCGAATTATTCGGCGAAGGTTTTCGGCACTACAAAACAAAAAAATATAAAAATTAAAATAGTATTCGACCCGTCGGCACTAGCTAGCGATGAAAGATGGCCCTGTCTCTCAATCTGCCCTTGTCCCATCTGATTATGGACTAGACCATTTGAGATGGGACCAAACACTGGGAATTAATCAAAGCCAGAGACTTAGCCTACATTTTACTACATAGATTTAGGCCTAGATCTAATTTAGCAATCTAAACATTTGAGATTCGCTATCAATCCTGAGTACCTGCCTAACTAGTCTAGGTTGAATACTAGTGCCATTCAGTGCAAAAGACCATCGCCGCATAATTTGATCCTCCGCGCACACAGTCGACAGATTGATAAAGAAAATACCGACAACAGATTATCCTGGAAATAACAAAGGTCTGAAATTCAGATAGATTCCCTATTTCTAAATATTTGGGGAAGATGTCCAAATATTTCAATTCTGCTGGGTTGAATACTAGTGGGCATACTAGTCTAACTTGCACTTGCTTATCAAAAAAAGGTTTACATTCACTTAGAAAAAGCCATGGGAATTAAAAATTTTCAACATGTGGGCAATTTTTTTCACATATAATCTTGCCTGGGTTTGGCCTGCATGGGTGTCGATCACAATATTCAAGTGAGGGGGGTGGCCAGTATAATCACCCCCCCCCCAAAAAAATGACAAGTTTGATCAGGTTTTTGCTGTGTACATTTTCAGTGACACAACAGAATTTCCATTTTTAGATAAAGTAAAAATGGAATGGAATTACAGATTTTCAGAAATGGAAAAGACAAGTTTTTTTAATGGAAAATCACTGTCTCTAAGAGAGGTTTGGAGATCACAATTGTTGAATCATATGGGCATCGCCATTGGTTAACCATATTTTTTTATTTTCCAATTTCTTTTTTAAACTATAGAAAGGGTTAATTTGACAAACTGGTTCTGACTTGAAAAAAATGGATGATTAAGTTTGCTTTCATTTTTTCACCATGATTTGTAATCTTTTTAAATTTTCTTCCATTGTGCAAATTCTTCCCCCCCCCCCCACTTAGATTGTCAAGACTCAAAATATTCCGGTACTTCATGTATATATGTACATGTATGAGGAATAAACTTAAAAAAATTCAACTTAAGTGTTTTTATTTCTGCATTCTATTAGTGGTACCATGATTTATTTCCAGGGGGGGGGTATTAATTTTTCTGTGGGGAATTCAGTATCAAAAATTGCAGTCTTCTCTTAATTTGATACTCCCAAAATGTATTTAAAACATCAGACTGTATAGTTTAATTGATTTACAGAAAATTGCATCATTCGTTGAAACAAAAAATTAAAATGTTTTAAAACAAAAAACATTTTTTTAAAATAAAATATGTTTTATTAGAACCCTGCTGACATATAGCTTTTATAAAATTATTGTTTTAACTAGGGTCATTTAAAAGGCAAATCAATACCCTTTAATATTTTGGAGTACTGGCTTTAAATTTCACATAAAAACTTGTCTCTGTTTATATTTTCAGGTATGAATATTCATATTTCTTGTGAAATCATAGTTTTTGATTGGTCAATGTTTCAGTCATGGATAATGTCAAAGTCTGAAAAAATCTGAAAATGCTAATTTTATCGGTTACCAACATGCAAGATGGTGGCACACATTAAGTTGGCGCTATGCACGTACGTGATTTGTTGACCGATTTTATTTTTCCCTTTTATCTGATAGAGCTGCATGAGGTTTACCAAACTTGTACACAGAATTTTGAAATTTTGACCAGAAAATTACTCATGCTAATTTAGGGGAAATTTATAAGTGTTTTTCAAAATTAACATAAAATGCTTCTTTATTTGTTGACTGATTTTGACTTTGTTTCCATGTGGTAGATGATCATGAGGTTCACCAAACTTCTACCCATTGTTGCAGATTTCACAAGTTTCAAGCCAATATAAAAATGGTAAGAATCAGTGCCATCCTCCCAATATAAATGGAATGAGGAAGGGGGGGGGTCACTGAGAAGCATTGATTCTTTAATGTAGTTTACTTTGTCAAAACATTTTTATTATGTTTCAATTGGCTTAGAAATTGGCTTAGAATGTACAAGTGATCATAATTCAAATTAATTTGTGTATCAAACTAAACTCTTAAGTGTTATGACTCCACATTAAAGCCGAACCAACCTTAAAATTTGTGTGAGATATTGAGTGAATGCATTATTATGAAATGGCATGGAAGGTAGAAGGCCAGATCTCTGTGCAATCACATCATCCTAATTGCCAGAAAATGGTTGAGAAACTTAATATTTTAATGGATCCATATTTTTCCTTGTCTAAGTTGGTACATAATTTTTTTTTTTATACAGGAAGATGAAAAGAAGGAAAGACGAAGAAATTGGCATGATGGGGAAGTGCACTGCCTGTGCCACTATGTTCAAAGGCACAAATCTGTGCTTTTTGGCAAGGCTGGCCATGCCAGCGTTCCGGTAAGAAATATCGTCCTTATTAGCTATCATCATTTTCAAAGTAAAGATTGTAACTTATTCCAAGATGGTCATAATATCTCAATGGATTTCAATTTGTAAATTATTTGTTTCTTTTACTTTTGGGCTCAGTAACTCAAAGGTTTGCAATTAATTGCAACAATAAAAGAAGCGCACCGTTTGGTTCCCGATCAGTATTTTAAACAGCGGGCATGCAATGATGATCTTGCTTGGTCATTGGTATTTAGCGATTGATTGCTAACCTTCGTGTTAAGAAGCCCTGGATGTTAAACCTATGAGACCTGAAACAACTCTGTTTAAATTGAGAATTATAATGTATTTGAATTAAAGAAAAAATCAGCTTGATTTCTGTGAATTCTGTTTTATGTTAAAATAAAAAAAAATTCTTGGGAATATATCATGTATTTGTCATTTTTTTATTCATCCATCAAATGTAGTTTGTGGTATTACCTTTTTTTTTGGGGGGGGGGGCGTCACACTATACCAATCTTCTACATGTAAATATTGTACATGGCTTTGTCCTCAGATTTGCGAGCATGGGTCTTACATGTAGCCTTGAATTAGATACAAATATGCCAGAATAGAGGTACATTCGTCAATTCAAAAGTTCATTAATCCGAATCTGTAATATGGTTCGTTGTCCAAAAACGCAATAAGATTTGTTCTTTAGGTTTGTTGGACAAAAAATGCAATAAGGTTTGTTAATCCAAAGATTTGTTAGTCTGAAAATGAAATACAGTTGTTAATCCAGAATTAAAATTAAAATGAATATTTTTTTCATGTTCAGGTGGAGAAAAGAAAAAAAAAGTACTGGAAAAAGGCAACGGCAGTACTTAGGGCCAATGGCTACCAGAGGGAGGAGGAGGAGGTCGTCCGGAAGTGGGCCGACCTCAAGCAAAGAGCCTTAAAATATAAGGCCAAGCGAAACATGACAGGTAATGAGCATGATCAATCGGTTAAGGGTTAACACCTTGTTGAATTTTTTTCATAGATTTTTCTGTAAAAATTGCTTTCAATTAATCTTTGGTATCTCAAGTTTCAAAAACTTTAGTTTTATGAAGATTGATGAGTTTGAAAGTACCGGAATAAACCAATTTGTTCACGAGGATGCTGTTGCGTCTCAACACGGACAGACATTTCTACTCAAATTAAGTTCACTCTAGTTTTATTGTTTTCAAAGTAACTCCTATTTTAGTTGGATGTTCTTGCACTCCGAACATTAATCCATCGTCAAACATAAACTAACAAAAATAAATTCTTGAGTGAAATATTGTTTTATTGATGGAGGGATGCTACGCTCAAAGGAGTTTGCAAATTATTGTGGTGTGTTTACTGGTTGGCATAAATATTTAAATGCTAATATTTTAAAGACCTTCTTTCGTCAGACAATTTTCTTATATGTGATTTATTTTTTATCCTTGGAAAAAAAACCAAAATTTCAATTTCATCAAGGTAATGAGCAATTAATAATGGATTTCAGTTTGAGATTTAAACTGACTGTTATATTTATTGCTACTAATGCTCTTGCTGTGAGATATTGATGACTTCATTTTTTTGTGTATTGAAAAAAAAAACAGGTGGGGGCAGCCTTGAAGTCCGGCCCACGTTAGAGGCTGTTCTGGAGGTTCTCGCAAGAGAAACGGTGCAGGGGTAGTCGGGTCCTCCGACGAAGCAGGCTTTAGCTCGTCCCAAGTAGGAAACTTTTTCAATTTTGATTTTGAAACTGATTTTACTAAATTATGCTCCACTGCAATTACTTGGAATTTTGCTGTCCATGTTTTGGAAATATGTAAAAGAAATTGCTCAAAGAACACTTTCTGTTATTAATTCCTCATTCATATCAAGCAAAACACGTCAACTTTTCTGTAAAGTTTCAATGTTGTGAGTTAAAATTTCTGTCTTACGACATTAGATGCATTTGAAAAAAATAATTTAGCGACAGAATAAAATTGATTACTTGTGCATGATATTGTTTAAAGGAGAAAAAAAACCTGGGAACAAGTTCACTTGTGTGAAAACAGAAAAACCAAAGAAACAATCCAATGAAAGAGAGAAAAATTGAACAAATAATGTTATGACCATCTTCCCATTGCAATGCGACTGTTTTTTTAAGTTGTACAGCTCCCCCATCACTTGTTTACATATTTTTTACTGAAATTTCTACTTTTATCAAGCCTGTTCATAAATCAGGTATTTTTCTTTTTCTTTTTTTCCCTTCAGAGGAGGGCATGTTATAGGGGTTCCATTAGGGGCAAAGAATGTGTACTTTCATAACAATGAGCAAAAAAAAGATATTTTGGAGTACATTTACAAGGGGGGGGGGTGTAGAATGATTTGTGGCATCACAAATTTTGGTGATTTTGCCAGTGGGACCTCCATAGCATTAATGATTTCGACATTAAAATTCTCCTTTCTTATTGCTGTTCCAATTGTTCTCTAACTTTCTTTGATCTTATAATTTGATTGCTCCTTTTTCATACAACATGTAAAAGCAAACTATGGTTTCATTCTTCTTTAAAGTTAGATGTAACCATTGTTCTTTTGATCCTTTGATCCTTTTCATTTTTACATTTCCTTTGTCATCTCCTATATCCATCTCATCTCCACCATTTCTACCCATTGTACACATACATTTCCTCATTTATCATGCAATGATGTATACTTGCATTACTTTGCTAGGATTTTCATGAGAGTCAAATAAGAACAAATAGAAATCATTGATTTGTGGTATTAAGTCAGTACTGTGAAGTTAAAATTACTTCATTTTATTGTTAAACCACAATATTAAGTTCATTGAGATAATACAAATGCTTATGTGTCAAAATATTTAATCATCATTCAAACTAAATGCAAAACAATAAATGCACTCTACTATTATGTTGATAGCAATTGTTCAACCATAATGATAAGTGCTGTATTCTGACAATTAAATCCATATTCCTATTCACGGAAATAATGTCTCTATTTGCTGAAGATGTTAAAACTGCCACTCCATGACTTCTAAATTGAGTGGTCTAAGTTAAACCAGGGTTTGAAATAAAACTTAAAGATAGATGAAAATTCACTTAAAATAAGGTAGAAGTTGATTTTGCACTTAGACTGCTATCTAATAGTCTTGTAATCAATTAACAGGTTTTTTTTATTCATGCATTTAATCAAATGACAATGTTCATTTCTGCTTAGGACACAATAGATGGAGACAATGAGGCTTGCCTGCTGTTCAGCAGCATGGCTGCAGGAGCGTGTTCACGCACCCCTGATCCTGTCAAGACAACCTCCACTGTCGTCAACACAACCTCCACTGTCGTCAACACCGCCACCGCTGCTGTCAACACCTCCACTGCTGCCACAACCACTACCACAAGTGCAATAGCAGCTGCAACCATCTCCACCACCAAGACCCGTCAAAGAAAACTTTGCTCAACTGACCAGCTTGTGGAGCTGGAGGAGAGGATTCGACTGCTTGAGAAACAAGTTTCCCTCTCTGCAGAGCGAAACTTGTTTCTCAGTAGAATTGCAAATGCCTTAGAGGCCATTGAAAAAATGGCATTCAGTCATTGGGAATGATTGAATTTTAAGGCATTTGCAATGTGTATTTCATGTGATGTCCACCTTGGTAACAACAAGCTGAAACTTCAGCTTGTTGGTATCAAGATGGACTTTTCATGAATATACTCTACATGAAAGAAACCATACTCTGTTGATGATTGTTTTTTAATTTGTTTATCTCTTATGTCCTTTGCCTAATATTTTCTAGTAACCTTTAAAAAAATCCTAGTTATTCCACAGTGCACATATTGAGAGAAAAAAATTTGGTACACAAAATATCGATGGCCGATGAGAGAGGCATATTAACCATTGGATAGGGCATGAATATGGCATTTTATTGATTTAAGCTGTGTTGATTCCACAAAAAATACATAATATTGGAGATACATGTTCATGTTTCTAAAAAAAAATTATTGCAAACCAACAATTTAGAGATATTTCAGCTTTTGGTTCATGACCTGCTTCTCACTTCACTGTGGATGCTATTTTTGCCCAAACTAGTTACATTCACTCTGAATGTAGTAACAAGGAGACATTGTCTTCTGCGATTCATGTACAAGTATGGTTTTCTTCACCTTGAATCTTCTCCTTCAATATATAAATGACATCCATGTAAATTGAAAGGCCAAGCCTATTACAACAAAAAGTACATTTAAGCACGATACTGAAAGTTTGTTCACAATTAGATGGAACATAGGAAAGTTACTACATTTATTTATAATTTCAAAGTGCGGTAATATGCAATTCGTCTTCAGAATAGAAATGATAAAGTCACTGCTACTACCATCAACAGCAACTTCCAGAATAAAAAAAAATGTATATTATTTTAATGTTCAGGTGGAAAATGAAAGAAGTAGTACTGGAGGAATGCAACTTCTGTTTTGAAGGTAAATAGGTTTCAGAGGAAGGAGGATATTATAAGGAAGAGGCTGACCTTAACAAACCGTTTGAATGTGATTTTGATGGAATTTTCAGTATCATAAATGCTTGATTTGTTTTTTAGTAAACTTTTTTCAGAGTGGACTTGGCCTTTACTAAACATAACAATTTGCTTTTCAAAATGTTTTTTAAACCGATTGTTCCTGACAATAAAATCAACCTTACCAAAGGTGTGTTTCATTCCTAACAATTATCGCAAACAACACTTCTTTTCAACTTGGTATTGTATTTGAACAGAAATGTGTACAGGTACAGAGTTGAAATTCTGCTGCATTTGCTAGAAAAGTTTGCATGAAAGTAAAATCAAACTTAACAAAGAAAGAGATCCATTATAAAGGATACTTATTCTACAGAGCATACATTCCTTTAAAAAAAAGGGAACAAGAGTTTTTTGGCCATGGAAAAAAGACAACTTGAATAACTAATACATAATTACATTGATGTACATGTAAATTCAATGTAGATTAAAAGTCTAAAAACCTTCAAGGTAGTGTTTTTTAATGGTATAAAAATCCAGCAGTACCAGCACATCAATAGTGTATTGATGCTCACCCTGTTTCAACAATTCAATGTTGATAATTATCAACACTTGCTGAGGATGAGATTTGACATGAAAGGGAATTTTAACTCAAACAATCACTTTGAAAAATGCGTTAGATTGTGTAAAGAATAAAAAAAATCGTTCCCTTTCTCGAGACACTTGATTGTTAAACACAATGGTAGATTCCCTTGCATTCTTGTATATGAAAATAATAACATGACAACTCAGTATGTTTTATATATTATGTTAATGTCTTGTCATAATACGAACCTTTTAAAATGCTCAGTATGTTTTATATACAGTAGTATATGAATGTCTTGCCATAGTTGGAACATTATTTAAAATTGTGTTCTTAAAATCTTCACCACAAAAACAGAGTGTGTGCCATTTTGATGCATATTGAACATGCATTTCAAAAGTACAAGGATTCTTTACTTGGCTTTTACAAAATGAAGTGTTTACTGTGTTATAGCAAATCACAGTTTCATCTAGTGGACAGTAAATATTAATTCATAATGGAAGAGCATCAGTGTATATAATTTGAAAACTTATGACCATGTTGTTAGGTACTTTTAAAACAGACTACAACCAAAAGAAATTTTACCAACAAGTGTGTAGAAGGTTATACGTAATTGCCAGCTCCAAATATTACTTTTTAATCAACTTTTTATCCTTATGAAGGGGGGGGGGGGTTGAAATTATTAGTGCTTACGGCATTACATAAATCCCAGCATTGATATAATGATGAAGCCATTGAAAAAATTATATACTACACAACAAAAGACTGTACGATTTGGGCTCGGACAGCGATGGCTGCTGCATCTCCCCTTTCCCTGTTGTTTTCTCCTTCCATGTTGTCATCGATCATGTGGTAATCTTCATTATCGTCTGCTGCTGGCTGTCTGAATCTTTTACTAATGTTGAATAATGGTAAGTTCTTAATGGTAATTGGTAGTTTATTTAATGGTAAGTGGTATACCATATACCCAATGGTGTCTCAGTGGTATGTGTCTAATGGTATGATTAGTATGATGAATGGTATACCACACACCCAATGGTGTCTCAGTGGTATTCAATGGTGTCTCAGTGGTATGTGCTTGTAATGGTATGATTGGTATGATGAATGGTATACCATACACCCAATGGTGTCTCAGTGGTATACAATGGTGTCTCAGTGATATTCAATAGTGTTTCAGTAGTATGTGCCACTATAATGGTATGATTGGTATGGTGAATGGTATACCATATACTCAATGGTGTCTCAGTGATATCCATCACCATCCTCTCTTTTCCCCTTTGTTTCCTTTTCACTTTTTGTTTCTTGGTAGTAAAAATTGAACGGCAGAAATGTAGCTCCTCTATCGTACGGTATACTGTTTGTTTTTATTTTAAACTACGTTCTTCATATTTTTATTTTCAAAGTTTTATTCTATTTAATTTATAATCATTTTGCTTATTTATGGCCGCTTTTTATGAAGAGAACTATATCTGGAGTGTTCCAAAAAAATATTTGCAATTAATCCCAAGATGCAAATTTACAGGTTATATACATTAATTTTATCTAAAACATATCAATTTGGATTTTTTGATGGAAGAAACAATAAATCAGTTGCAAGTTTGCAATGAAAAGTATGACTTTCAATTGATTTTGGAGTGTGAAATTGATTTTCGTTCGATTGCAAGTTTCTTGCAATGCCCCATATTTTGCTCAAAATAAATTCACTGTTGGTTGTCTTGGTCCCCCAACCTCTATCAAATTCCCATCCGCAAACCCTGATATGGTCAGTCTGCAACGTCCAAATTTAGCCCCCTCCGAACCCATTTGTACGCTACTATAGCTGCTTCCAATCATGAATTATTCCTCTCTCTCTTTTTTACAAATGATATTTTCAAAATTCTAATTCTATTTTTAGGCCCTAATTATTCTTTCTCATGGACGGCGTTCATAAAGAGGAGAGCTATTCTATATAGGCCGGTCATTACTTGAGTGAAATGATTTATCCATATTGTCTTGCTCCCCCTACCCTATCAAAATTCCCTGCCGCCATACAGGGTATAGTACAATGTAACAGAAAAGAAATATACTGAATGAAATCTCAATTTCAATCAAAACAAAAGCAAATTAAAAGGGAAGAGGAATGAGTAAAAAATATATATATAAAGGGAAAAAACAAGAAAAGAAAAAGGCAAAGAAGAAAAGAAAGAAACAGAAAAGAAAAAAAAGACAACGAAAATAAAAAAGAAAGAAGAGAGAGAAAAGGAAAAATATGAAGGGATCGAAAACTTTCTGTCTTAGATTCCAAGATCCAAGGAAAATAGTGGCAAAAATTGATCTCACGCCATCATGGTTTCCATCCCAGAACCAATCGAGAGGAAAAAGAAGACACCCCTGATTTGGTTTAATTCACCCCCACCCATATCGGGATGTGTATTTATCTTGGCGAAGAAGTCCCCTCCCCCAGATTTGGTCATAATTTATCCCCCCCCCATATGCGTTGGCAAGCGGGGCCGCTTGGCTGCTTGCCAGGTAGCTCTATTATATACATGTTGTTCTCGCACGCACGCGCGCACGTCTAACCGCCAAGTGCAATATTTGAAAAAGAAAACTCGATCTACCGGTACTACCGTTTTGCTGTTGATAAGTCCGTCGATAATTCATCAAAAACTAAAGGAACACGGGTCAGATTCGGACAGCGACTTCAAAGTCATTTGTAGAAGGCTAAACAGTAAGTTCTATAACAATTTTCTTTGATTTATTTATCAAATTGTCTCAAAATGTTCGATGTCGTTGTACTGCCACGACCACTGCACTGCCACCGTCACTGCCCCGTTTGCGCTGGCCGCTGCTCTACAGGCTGGGACGTGGCTTTGACGATAGGAAGTGCTTATGGTTTATGCTTTGTATTTGCTGAGTTTAGCTCGGCGAGCATTGAATAGTAATTCGCTCATATTGCCTGATGTTTATTGTCAATGTTTTACAAAAACCATCTCTGAATACATTGAATTCAGGAATGAATGATTTGTTAATAATGTCAAGACTGTCAAAGTTTTAATTGTGATAATGTGAAATAGACCGTTACTGCACAACGTTAATTCACTAAAATTGAAAACTTGCCGACAAATATTGCTTTGAAATTAGGCATATAATTTGTTGTTGTTGTTAATAGATGTTGGTAAATGAGATAAAATGGAGGTGAAACATGGTAAGGGTCCTAAAGTTTAAAAAATGATAAAGGCTACGCAGACCTATAACTTAGCTACACTGTACACACCACTCATTGCACATACTATGAGGCCGTTCTCATTACGCTTTCTAAAACTAGTTTACTGGAAGCCAATTCAGGAAACCACTTTGGAAGATCGCTTTGCTAGCATTCCCACTTGATCACACGAAAGTGGTTTTCAAAATCACTTCACGTAAAGCGCTCTTGTTGCTATGGAAACGCTCTCAGTTGGGTGACACGTTTCGCGCGAAATTCGAAACCGCAGCATAGGCATTCTACACCTGTCGTGTGGAGTAGCGCGCTCAAAATGTGCGAAGATCGCTTCCCGAAGAACGGTTGTGTCCTCACTTATGCTAAAACCAGTTTAACGAGGCAAAGCGATCTTGAAAACTACATTGCGAGGTGGCTTTCCAAACTGGTTTGGAAGATCGCTTCCAAGACCGCTTTGACCGTTCTCACTACGCGTTAAACTAGTTTCCACCAAACTAGTTTCCAGTAAACTAGTTTTAGGAACGTAGTGAGAACAGCCTCTATTTCGATGGTAAAATGTGCACTTTGTGTATGGAACTGTGACTGGACGGAGTGACAAACGATTCCTATTCAATTTTTCTACAGAGGAATTATGCAGAGAAAACTGGCGCTAATGCAGTTTTGCACCGGCCGATTACCAGCATACCTCATCACCAAAACTTGTTCCCAAATGTCATGAAAGGTCCCTCAGTAACATTTTGATGTTAATATACCCACCGCTTTTCAAAATATTGGGAATGACTGTATTTAGTCTGCGATCTCGACGTCGTTGATCTAATCCGTAGACATGACTTCGCCAATCGCTCGGATTCGCTGTAATATTTATATGGACTGAAGTTAGCAACCAAATCATGCTAACATGTGGCGAACAAACTGCCAGCATGCCGCATGCGAATATTTTGATCGCATAACTTCGGTCCATATCAACATGACGGCGAATCCAAGCGATCCGCAATATTTTGAAAAGTGGTGGGCATATTGTGCATTGATCTCAAAATGTGTAGACAATTCTGGTGGGGAGTTTTGCTCGAAGTTGCATGCACAACGAACAATTGTCCATAGACTGTGTACAACGGATAGATCGTCTCCGCATAGCGATTCGAAGACCGCTGATTGGTCAATCGCGCAGATCACGTCATGACCACGTGGTCCCAAAAATAATTCCTTTGGACTGCGTGCGGAAGTATCGATAGCGATATCCGGTCACGTTGTGTACGCGGTAAATGGTCTTGGTTTGTGATCGGATCGCTCCGGTATCGATCGAAAATTATCGAAACTCTGCAATTTCATGCATATTCACGCGACGCTCCGAAACCCGGAAGCCAATTGACTTTGTGCACGTTGCGATAGACTCTACAAAAGGGGGACACTTGTGTAAGAAAGCCACATTTTTATCAAACACATCGACTATTGCTCTCAAGGTGGGGGCACAGGTCAAATGTGCCCACTTGGATCTGCTTCTGCGATTATCAATACCATATCATCGATTACCCTCCTTTTGAAAATTGCTGCTCTAGAAATTTGATTTCAGATGACATAGCTTTAACTGAAATAAAGTATGCACAGTTATAATACAACCTTGTCTGAACTGCGCTGAATACTATCACATTTCCTTATTTTTATCCTGAATTCTTGGCTGGTAATCAGAGATCCATGAAAAATATCTTTGACATTAAAGTTCTAAGATCATTCTTTTTCTATTACTATATTAGTATTCTATTTTTGTTTGTATCTGCACATACATGCAGATTTTACAACACTCAAATTGATTTTATTTCATTTTCAAAGTTTGGACGACAGATACACTGGATGATAAGGTAGATGGTCCAGCCTTATCTGGGAATGACACGACGGGCGTTGAACACAGAAAACGTGCCGTGTACAAGAAGCAATTGGAGTTTATGAAAGTTAGGTGTGTAAGAATTTTCTTCAGTAGAAAAAATTGCAAAGCTTCATGAGATAAAACAGATTGTATTCCTGCAGTGGCATAGCTGAAAAAAACCATTGTCAGGAATGGTAAAAAAATCCTGAGAAAGGACAAATGTCATCCCTATTTAGAGGAGCACACGTCTTTTCTGACACCCCCCCCCCAGAAAAAAAAATCAGTATGTTGGCTGAGGAGGGAAGGGTGGACACTTTGTCCCCAGGTATTCATTTGTTGTGGTATTTGTCATCATTGGGGCAACCTCCCATTAGATATAAAAAAATACTATAAAAAATGGAGTGAAAGTATATTTCAAAGACATGTCCACCCTAACAAAAAAGTGGATTTGATTAAAAAGAGAAAAATCAAACATAAAAATCGGATGAAAAATAAGAAGGGTATGACATTTTTAAGTTTCGCTCAATTTCACTTAATAGTTACATGCACTTCCAAGTCGGTATGCAAATGAGGGAACTGATGACATCACTCATTCACTTTTCTTTGTTTTTTAAATATGAAATATTATAATTTTCTCCTCATTATCCTATGAAATAAAGTTTTATTTTTATTTTTTTATTGCCAAATCTGTAAAACTTGAAATATTGTACAATTCAAACAATGAAAACCAAAACAAAAAGTGAGGGACATCATCGATTCCCTCATATGCATGTGGGTAAATTGTGTATATAACTATTTTGTGAAAAATAGGCGAAATTTCAAAATGTCATAACTTTCTTATTTTGCATCCGATTTTGATGAAATATTTTGCATGATGCTTGCCTGATTTTCTCTGTTGATTCCAAAAAAAACTTTTCTGTGGTGGACTTGACCTTTAATGTGAAGATATGCATTGCTGGAAATAATGATATGATACTTGGGACATATCATACACACATGTATGAAAATATGAAATAATGATTTCATTTTAAACAAAAAGCCTAACAAATATTCCTGACGATCATGTGTACATTGGGTTAATTTTTACCAAAATGTTGTTAAATTCAAATTCAATAACTTTGTTATCAGATTTTAATGAAATTTTCAGCATGATCCTTTTCTGATTCATTCTCTCCCTACCAAAATCTCCCCTTTTCTCATGCTTTCTTTCTATGGTCCCCTTCATTCTCCTCATAACTATGTTATATGTAAAATGTAACTGGTCGTCCAACCAATTTGATTGAAGGGCTAGAGGTACTCGAGACTGAAAGCTATGTGATATAATTCAAAGTGTACATTAGACAAACAAAAAACACTGAAAATTTCATCAAAATTTGTTGAGGATTAACGAAGTTTTGACGAATTGAAGTTGTTATTTTTTGGTAAAACTGTTCTCTGCAAGTCCTCATGAATATACAAGATCACAATTTATATATTTTTTGTAATATATGAATTTAGATTTTGTCCAAGCTCGGTTGTAAAAAATTACGATTGACTACTGATTTACTGTGTAAGGCAATAATCATATTATATCTCACACATAGTTGAGCTATTCATTTGATTCAACACAACAAAAATAGACGGAAAAGAAATAAGTGGGTATCTTTTATATATCATTTTCTATATATTTTGCAAAAATAGTCTCTGTTTTTCTTCTGTTTTTTAATTTCCAAATTGAATAATTTTCTTTCCCTATTTTCATTATATTTTCTTTCTATGTGTGATATATTATTTATTTCTTAATGTATCATTATTGTATTTATGATAAACTTTTGGCGTGTTTCTACAGTAAATCATTAAAAACAGTTTATCTTTTCCGGACTCAATAACCTTATCATTCTTAAACCAACCTGTTTCTACAGACTTAATAATCTGATTAATTTGCATTTCGCGGCGCAAATACGGCGGAAATCGGAAAATTCAACCTATAACCTCACATTGCATTTTGGTATGTCAAAAATTGCATCTCGTTAGGAAAATTTTCAAAATTCATGGTAGATCTCACTCATTGTAGCAGGTACACATGTTTCGCGATCAGCTGGCGAGATAAAAAACGGCCAGAATATATGTATACTGTGAGATCGCACTTCTTGGTTCAAGCACTTAAGCCAGACACGTATGCTATTTTGCCCCGTGTTTTTACAGAAAAGTTAAACGGATTAACATGGCAATAACCACCTCTCAGAGAGATGGTTATGAGAAACCGTATTTTGCGCGATGCAATTTATCAATAAATCGCATCACGTCTGTTTCTACAGGAAAGTTATCCGGGATTCTGGATACTTAGGCGGGTAATACCTTTTAACAATTCTATGTAGAAACATGCAATTGATATATCCTTTTAGGTGAAAAGAAAAAAGAGACCAATTTGGGAGTACTATTTTCCCCCTTTTGGGGATATTTCATTTCTTCTAGGTGTGGTACCCTTTATTCAATTGGCCATGTGAAGGCTATCACACATTTTGAGTTTAATCTTCAAAATTTGGTGTTCATTAGTTTGTTGTCCAAACTCTGTCTTACATGTAAATTTGTTTATAGGAAGATTAACATAATATTTATGTGGAGTGCAATCATTGATCTCTTGTGGAGTCGCACAGTCACATGTATTCATAATATGGTGCTTTTATGCCATACCTGTCAATACTCTTTTGTACTTGAACTTATTAGTAAAAAAATGTTTATTAATGTCGTTGAAAGCAATTACACACAACAGATTTAACATCAAGTTTATTGTATTACAAGTATCAGGTTTGTATGCAGAACAGTGGTTTTGCCAAGTACTCAATCCATGTAAAAAGCAATATGAGAGAACAGGTTTATTCTTGAAAATGTTAGTCTTCATTTGTTGTGTTTTTCAATCAAACTCTGTCTTGATGCATGTTTATTTTTAGATAACAAGATTGACAGAGTATAGATATCAACGAGTAGCTAAGTCATATATATTAATAACTTATGTGCTTTAATTATAAAGTCTATACTTGTGAATACTCTGTGCCATTTATGCTGTACTTAAACTTCTTATAATAAAAACATTTTATTGACGTTCTTGAAAAAAGTAACTGTTTTCATTTTTTTTTCTTGTGTATACTTATTCCATTATTAAGCCTACCACTAACCCCAGAGATATGCTGTTCACCATTGGTCTACCATTCACTGTACTTTATTGGCCTACTATACATTGCACATCGTTGTTCTACTGTCTACCATTCAGTGTAAACCATTGGTCTACCATTGAATTTACACTTGTGGTCTATAGTGTATGACCAATGGTGTTATTTGAATGGTTGACTAATGGTATAGTGTGTATGACAGTGTTGTATGGTAAATGGTAGGTCAATGGTGTACGGTGTATGGTAAGCCAATGGTGTATGGTAAGCCTATGGTGTACGGTGAATAGTAGTTCAATGGTGTATGGTAGGCCAATGGTGTACTGTAAATGGTAGGTCAATGGTATACAGTGTATGGTAGAATGGTGTAAAGTGAATGGTCAATCAATGGTGAACGGTGTGTGGTGTACGACGAATGGTAGTTGAATGGTGTATGGTGAGCGGTGAATGGTACACGAATGGTGTACTTTGAATGGTGTATGGTGAATGGTGTACAGTGAATGGTACGCGAATGGTGTACGACGAATGGTAGTTGAATGGTGTATGGTGAGCAGTGAATGGTACACGAATGGTGTACAGTGAATGGTGTACAATGAATGGTACGTGGATGGTGAATGGTACACGAATGGTGAATGGTACATGGTGAATGGTGTAAGGTAATTGGTAGGCCAATGGTGTCCAGTGAATGGTGGCTGAATGGTAAATGGTAGGCCAGTGAATGGTGGCTGAATGGTGAATGGTGGTCAATGGTAAACCTGTCTATAGTGGCCATATGGTAGATCAATGGTGAATGGTGTTTGATCAATGGTATATGAATGGTAAATGGTGCTCTTGAATATGGTAATAGTAACGTCCGAATTATTTAAATTAGTTTGAATGGTATACCATTGAGGCTTGAATGGTATACCATTGGTGTATGGTGGGTGCTGTGCGAATGGTATTCCAGTGGTATATCAATGGTGTATGATAAATGGTAGTCAATGGTATACCATTCAATTTTTTTTATAAGGGTGATGCTGCAGGCCCTATTTGGTCGAATTTGTAGGCCATGGCCGAGCAGACATCTAAATTTATTTTTCAGTTGTCCATTCACTTGTTCGATGATCGATCTCGTCTTGCATTGTGCACTGTGGAATAAGTAGATAATGTATGATAATCAAAAGAATTTCATTTTGAGCAAAAAGATATTTAAAGACAAATTGAAGTGTATCTTTTAAAGGCAATCTGTATGGACAAAAATATTCAAGATAGCTTTGTGATGAGAAAAAAAGAAATTAGGAAAACATTTGGTTGGAAAAGAAGCCACAAACGCTATCAATATTTTGGCATTCTAAGACTACGAAGGCTTATGATTAGCGGATATATCTCAAAGCAAAAAATATCATTGTTAGTTGATACATGAAGTATAGAAAACATTACAGAGTACATGTCTAGTCGTAAATTTTCCAGGATTTCTTGTAATCACACACGAGTCTGCCAAAACTGTTAAATATAAGAATTACTTTCACTAAAAGACGGTTGTTGACTTGAGAAGGTAGACTTATGCAGACACAATTGATATACGATATGTTGCATGATCTATCATAAATTGAGTGTTGACTGTTACGTGTAGCATTTATTACATGGTACAGAAAGCGCTTATTCAAGCGATTTCAAAATTTTTCTTTTTTTACATGGAAAAGTTGAATTGCTCACTTGTTGTAGGCTTGTTCCTCTGGTGTCTGTGGATTAAGGATGGGGGTCATTAAACATGTCATCAAGGGATAACCAGAGTCACCGAGGATGGTCCCTTTCAGTTCTCCATTATTGTACTTGCGGTACAGTCTGCTATTCTGTTAACAAATTAATAGATGAATAAATCAAATTTACTAAGATATCTCAGCTTTATGGGATGCTTTTCTAACAATTAGGTTCGCATAATCTTGTGAAAATATTGGATTTTCCTTCTCATAATGCTTTTTTTAACAAGGATTTGTTATGTTTTGCATGGGATCTATGATCATTTGCAAAGTGGCAATTCAAGTCCACAGCAATTTATCTAGTAAGTACAAGAATACAATTGTACAAATCTAAATGCAAATGATGCTGATTGTTTTACCCCCAAAGAATAATTATTACTGTGGTGATAACTGATAAAGGTCTGCAAGCGTAGACTATACTATGTTATTTCATGTGACTACTACCAAGGAGCTGGCTCCTACAAAGATGGTCACAGTGATGTTGTTGCAGCTAACCTAATATGTCTCTTGTATATATATATATGTTCCAAATAACTGACTTCTAGTATGTTGTTTGCCTCCAACATGAGTCGGTAATAATTACCTGAAGAATTCTGGAGTCGTGGGTACTCCCCGGCCATCTCGCAACGACATTTATTATCTGGAATTTTGCGTTGCAAGCCAATTGGACATTGATGGAAGACCTGCCCTTCCTGTTGGTGTAAACGTATTCGTTGAGGCCTAATGGGCAGCCATGTAGGCACACGTGCGTGCCATCAACAGCCCCTACCACTCTCGGGAATCCTGCGATTCTATAGAAATCCTGAAATTCGGCGGCTGTTTCGGTATCAGTCCTCGGTAACTTGATCAACTGTCAAATAACACATACATGATAAAGAAAACAAAAAGAATATTTAACATTATTTAGTGGAATTAAAGATAAGTCTCTTTTATTGCACTGTTATGCTGAGAAAAAATTATTACACTTGTATATACTTTTGTTATTGGAATGTAGAAATAAATTAAATCAAATCAATATTTCCCTTGTTTATGTGAGTATGATAATCCACAAAGAAAGGGATGAATGATGTTGTATGAGCAGTGAAAATACAGCTTGGAAAGTCGGTGAGCTCAGAGGCAATGAGAAGAGAAGTAGCAACAACCCTAAAAAAAAAATTCTAAAATGATTTTCTTCAAGCAAGATAAAAGGGGGCAACAATTTGAGGCAATGTTTACAACAAAGTGGGCAATCAAACTTAATGTTTGTATGTATTAAATTTGGGATGCCTTTGAAATTGTCTGCCCCATATCCAAACAGGTACCATGAGCATAAAAATTATAGTAAATTGGTGTCTGAATCCCACCATACCAAGTACACCAATTTAATTTCTGTAAGGTATTGAGATTACATTTGGTAAAAGACAGTATTTCATGGCTTTTCATAGCTTTTAGAATTAAGTGGGGGTTTTTTTTTTTTGGGGGGGGGGGGTGGCTGACAATAAAAAGGTTGCAATAAGATTGTCATTTTATATTTTTTAAAAATGTTCTTGATAAAGTGGGGTGTAAATGCTCTCACCTGAATCATGAAAGGTTATAAATAATCACATGACTACTGCATAAGCTGGCATTAATTATAGGCCTTGATTATGATTGAGGCAGAGATGTTTGTTCAAAGTCTGTATAAAGCTCATATATTCATTTTCATTTAATTAATAATTCTTATTTCATCATTAATTACTATCATTATTATTACCATCATTATTATTACCATTAATGTTATAATCATCTTTATTATCTATTTATTCAAATTTAACCAGGCCCATTCTTATAAAGATGGCCCAAATATACTACAAATGATTAATGTAATTATTTTCGTACTGCATAACAGTATATAAATTAAGGTTACTAATTAGTAATAGGAGAAGGTATTGCACTGGGGTTTAGGGTGATAGTCTAATAGACATAGTGCATGTGCCTGTTTTATTACTATAGTCAGGGGCAGCAAAACAGTTTTCAAAGTAGGAGGGATAAGCCAAAAGGGGAGGGGGGCTGACCATGCCTAAAAATCACAATTGTATGATCATTTTTGCATTTTTGTACATGGTTTTGGAAAAAGTGGGGGCTGAAGCCCCCCCCCCCCCCCGTTCTGCGGTCGCTTATTGTTTCATGCTTTGGTGAATTACCTAAAAATAATAAAAAAAAACATTTTAGGCTATTTTGAAAATAAATCAATTTTCATTTTCTTTTTATGGTAGATAAATAAAGAAATTTGCCAAGAGATTGGTTAGATACTATGAGTATTCTAGGCATGAATGAAACTAGCATGATTTCAAAATATTTTGATTGAAGTAAAATTCCTAATAATTTAATTTAGATTTTAGTTGGAACACTTAAATTGATTTTAAGAGACCAAAGCAGGGCGAGCACAATCGATAAGCTAGCTCCTATCTTCAACGATAATAACAAACGGAAGTTGGATGTTGACTCAAAATTTTCAACCCCACTTCATCAAAAAGGGTTGGCTTTAGAAGTTATAATCAATAGAAGTACAAAAAAAGGAGAACCATTTAATGGTGAGTATATCAAGTCAAACATTATCGACATGCATATTGGCATTCATATCTTAGTTTACGGTAATAAATACATCCAGTTGTTCCGAATATCACTAGCAGAATTTCAGGAGCGCTCACCACTCATGCTAAACCGCATCCCGCGGTAAAGCCCCGGCCGTGCCTGCCCGCTCGCT
This sequence comes from Lytechinus variegatus, assembly GCF_018143015.1. Taxonomy (NCBI): domain Eukaryota; kingdom Metazoa; phylum Echinodermata; class Echinoidea; order Temnopleuroida; family Toxopneustidae; genus Lytechinus; species Lytechinus variegatus. The sequence continues at coordinate 3,414,909 of NC_054740.1, read as the reverse complement.
CTGCACCGTCGGGCCGGTTGGATTACGGCTATCGGATAGGCGTTTAACTCTAAGTAATAATATCCATTCACGTTTTTTAAAAGTTTCGTGCATTATCATCTTCACTAACTAGACTCTATTGAGTCTTTGCCGATCTATGACATGTGAATCTAGAATTCCCTCATTTATTTCTGCATTTCACTTTTCAGTTGACAAACTCTGAAACATACAATTTTAAACATGCTAAAAGTGATCATGATGATGAAAATAGAAAAGTAAAGAATAATTACCTGGCTCTTGTGACCACACAAGGCTTGAGAGACCCTGTGGATTATCCTAGACACGGTGCTGCGGTGAATGCCATGGATATTTGCATCACTTTCCAAGACCGATCCGGTTGCGAAGAAATTAAGGCTTATCAAAACTTGTAGTGTGGGGTGGATTGCCTTGTTGCGTTCCGTTGTTGGTGCGATTTGATTGGTGAGTAGATTGACTAGGAAGAAAATTGCCTCGCGACCGAACCGGTATCTCTTAACTAACTGCGTCTCAGAAAGAGTCGAGGGGCTGGTCCCTATTCGTTATCACTCGGCCAGGATGTGGCTGCACTTCCTCAGCTTCTGCTAATAGTATGGCTGCCATGTTGTTGCTATGGATTTACTGCAACTTGCGTATGATCGAGGAGAGTTGCGCTTGATAGATGCGTTAGAAATCAAACGCATCTCTTTTCTGCAACAGAGTTGCGATCTAACGCAAAGTTGCGTAAGATTCAGGGGACTTGCGTTTGATTTTTGGAGTTGCGTTTAAACGCAACTCTTTCTGCAACGGGCCCCTGAGTTGGTAACCCCTGTGTGGTGAAATAATGTGGGTAATGTTTGGCTTGTTTCCTCTTTTTGGGGGATACACTTTAACTTAGTCTAAGGCCCGAATTCACAAAGGTGGTTTGAAAACCCATGGTCGAGTCAGCGGTTTATGCAGATTTCCTTTAAAAATTGTGCTTTATGTAACGCGCATCGGGCGCGTGTATGAAAAATGTCCAATCCTAATGGGCGCTTTTGTCACAGTGCGCCAAATTGCCGTGGTTATCAACGCTATTTCATTAATGAGTCCACTGTTTTTATGGTTTCACTTCGTAATTCCAAAGGTTCGTAATTCCGAAGGTTCTTTATTCCGGAGGTTCGTAATTCTGAAACACGTAAATTGCCTCTACCTCGATGTTCGTTTATCCGAAAACGTAAGATGGTTCGTTAATCAGAACATTTGTGGCGTTATTCCGCATGTTTGATAACCCGCATGGATGAACCTTTGGAATTACGAACATTCGGAAAACAGATCCTTCGGAATAACCGAACCTTCGGAATTATGGATTTATGCGGTTTTTATTCATGAGTCCGTTCTTCAAACAGTGGACTCATGAATAAATATCGCATAAATCCATAATTCCGTGGTAACAGGTAACAGTCGTCGATTTGGCGCACTGTGACAAAAGCGTGCATCAGCATTGGACATGTTTTATACGGTTACACTTCGTAATTCCGAAGGTTCGTGATTCCGAAACACGTAAATTGCTTATACCTCGATGTTCGTTAATCCGAAAACGAAAAAGGGTTCGTTAATCCGAATATTTGTGGCGTTATTCCGAAAGGTGAATAATGTTCGTTGTTTCGAAGGTTCGATACTCCGTTAACGAAATAAGGTTCGTTGTTCCGAAGGTTCGTTAATCCAAATACGGAATGAGGTTCGTAATTCCGAAGGTTCCTTAATCCGAAAACGAAATAAGGTGCGTTGTTCCGAAGGTTCGTTAATCCGAAAACGAAATAAGGTGCGTTGTTCCGAAGGTTCGTTAATCCGAAAACGGAATAAGGTTCGTTAATCCGAAAAGGAAATAAGGTTCGTATTTCTGAAAATGAAATTAATTCATTTTGGTAACAAGAACGGTGTTGTCCTTGCAAGAACAAAATAACGACAAGCAGGAACAGGGCTTTCAGTTCTTTTATCTTTACTGAGGAGAAATCAAGCTCATCCTGACGCAGCAGGTCCCATTATAAATTGAACAGAGTTTTGTTCTGAATCATTTTACTACCAAGCACATCGCCTGGCTCATAACCAAGCATGGAGCTCGATTATGCTCGACAATTCTGGAGGGAGGTTGCCAGGCCGTAAAATGTAATCACCTTTTAAAACTAGTTAACCCTAATTCTCCCGGGGGGCATAATGGCCCCCCCCCCCAAACAATTTTCGCGATATATCTGCTGCGCGAATTTTTTTCACCTCGCAGCTCACTGACTTTTTACATTCAAGTCTCGCGCAAATTTTGAGACCAAATTTGTGACGCCCGGGTACGCAGTTACGACATTACACAACATTATGCAAGTGCATGTCAGACCCAAAATTGCTCATAAACGTGATTTCATGTCCAAATCCAATGCAAATTGCGTATTTAGCCAAAATTCATAAATGTATCATTATTTCTACTTTTACTGATTAAACTTAATTAATTTTGCCTTGTTTATGATCAGAATTATGTCTGGAACACTTTCCATTGAAAAAAACAATAAAAAACAAAAAGTAAAAAAACAAAGAAATACATAAGAAATTCATAAAACAATAAAATACATAAGAAATTCATTTCCAAACTAAAGTTTTTTTGAATTATGATTGTTAAGAATGCTACAAGAAAAATTTACAAAAAATTAGCATTCTAGGAGCTTTATTTAGTGAATTAGAGCAAAAAGTACGATTTATGCATAAATTAGCATAATTAATTCATATAAAATAAAATGTCATTATTTTGGAAAATTTTACCATACAGCCTTGTAGATTACATCGCCTACTACGAGCGTGCAAATTTTTGCGTCGCTCGCGCGATCGGCGGCAGAGATCTTAAGGGGGGGGGGCATAATGCCCCCCCCCCCCCCCCCGGGAACGACAAGAATCAAAATACCCCGGGAGATTTAGGGTTAAAGTAATGAAATAAATCTTTTTAACAACAACTATGGTGATTGTGACTACTACTTATACCCGAACAGTGAAGAACAATTTCAGATAAACATCTTGCATAATCATACAGTTGTAAACATTGTTATTTCTCAGCAAATAGTGCTTAGATACATTTTAAAGAAAATACCGACATAATCGATTACAAACGATTACTGAATTTCCCTATGCAACTATATACATGGATCAAAAATTATTATACGCCCTTCACCGTTCCAAAAACATGTTGAACATTAAATAAATCCTTTATTTCGTTACAATATTAAGGTTTCAGTTTTTGCGAGCAAACACCTATTCTTAAATCAATACATACATCGTTATTTTATCATTGCATGATATCTTGTTATCTTGCAAGGAAAACACCGTTCTTGTTACAAAAATTAATCAATATCATTTTCGGAAATACAAACCTTCTTTACTTTTCGAATTAACAAACCTTATTTCGTTTTCGGATTAACGAACCTTCGGAATTACGAATCTTCGGAATAACGAAGCTTCGGAATTACGAATGTATGCGGAATATTCATTAGGTTGGCTCATCCAAGTATGAAATAATGAATAAAAAATATGATTTTATGTAATAACATAAGAAAACGGAATGTGGGGATGTGACATCATCAGCCCACCTAAAGAATATTCATGACGAATCTTTTTCACAAAATATTACTAAATTTTAAATTTCAATAACTTTATGATTTGTTATTCGATTTTGATTAACTCTTACTATGCCAGGTCCAATATCACTCTAGTGCCAGGGATATTCGAGGAATCCTAAATTGACCGAAACGTAAGCAAAGACTGATTTTAAAACGGTAATAACTCTTTACCCGTACGTTGTATAATGAAAACTTCTACACATGAAATGATGCATGGTTCATGGACTTTATGATCATGTTATGACCTTTCAAATTTGCGTTTGGAAAAATTGAGAAAAGATGAAATATTTTACATCTTTTTTTTCAATAAGTAAAACCTAGAAAATTATGATTTCATGAACATTTCAAAGAGTAAATAACCCAAGGAATTGTAGAGATACCAAGAAATTAAGTAGATGAAATGAAAGTTCAATGTTTACTCTTTCAAATGACGTATCTATTGATGTAACTGAACAAACAAAAATGTGAAAAATAATGTTCTTTTGAATGAAATACTATTTTGCTATTCAAGTTATTTCCTCTGAAATACGAGAGGGTTTATACACACACAATTGAAACCGTCCTTTTCCAAAAAAGGGCATTGTCGTCGATCAAGTGACCAATCACAGCACAGCTGCGATCCCCACGCTAACACACACAATTATATATTAGAGCCATGTATCTTCACAACTGCAGCCAACCGTACCATTACATTTGTGTAGTCTTCAAAACAACAACCTTTAATTTTTTTTTGAATGCGCGGTATTCCGCAACAAAATTATTAGTGCAGAGAAAATGTTATGTCATTTCAATTCTTGTCAATCTTGTCGTAATGCAAAACATGCTATGGAAAAATCGTAACCTGGATACGATTTGTGGTGTGCGATGCACTCAACTATACACTGTTTTGGATAATGTAGGCGATTTCTATCCAGTGTCGGCAACAAACATTTGCGACCCAGTCAACTATCGTTCTATAGCATGAATCAGTGTAAAGTTTGGTCATATTTTGTCAGGGTCTATTCGTCGTACATACGCGCTTTCGTACTGTAACAAAGTTATAGCCAGTCACAAGGAGACAAAATATAGAAAACTAAAGATGATATATTGAAATACAGATAAAGAGGGATCGGACAGATTCAATACTAATACCCCTTTCATAAACCTATGCGGATAAATCAATAAAAATTGCGTTCATAAACTCCGAAAATAATCCGCATTATTTTTACGAGCGCCCGTCCTGAAAAAGGAGAACAGTGAATTATTTCAATCTGGACTGGACAAATCCAGACTTTGTCAAAATATTATGCCAAATTGTGTTTTTCTTAACAAATAAGAGGATAATAATATCTTTTCCTTTTCAGACATATCGAAAAGAATGAAAAAATATTTTATAACACATCATTCATGTAAAAAAGTGACATTTTAAATTTCAATCATTCACACTCAGTCGACTCATGAAGAATCATTCTAACAATTCACACTTGAAATTCAAACATCAAATAAATTGGGAAAGAACAGAGCTAAAGCAGTTAAAGATTTACGATTTATTTCACAAAACAAATCCAAAAGCGAACTTTACAATTATTCAATAATAAATACGATTGAATATCATTGAGCAAACAACATTGTTTGAAAACATGTATAAGCTTATACCTTGAAGGTGGTCAGATCAAATAAAAATGGGATAAGCTTATCCCTGTACAATACTCTGCAATGTACGAGTAATATAAATCAAATGGGATAAGCTTATACCTGTAGGGTACTCTGCGATATACGTGGTTATACAAATCAAATGGGATAAGCTTATACCAGTACGATACTCTGCAATGTACGAGTAATACAAATCAAATGGGATAAGCTTATCCCTGTATGATACTCTGCAATGTACACGTAATACATACCAAATGGGATAAGCTTATCCCTGTACAATACTCTGCAATGTACGAGTAATATAAATCAAATGGGATAAGCTTATCCCTGTACAATACTCTGCAATGTACGAGTAATATAAATCAAATGGGATAAGCTTATACCTGTAGGGTACTCTGCGATATACGTGGTTATACAAATCAAATGGGATAAGCTTATACCAGTACGATACTCTGCAATGTACGAGTAATACAAATCAAATGGGATAAGCTTATCCCTGTATGATACTCTGCAATGTACACGTAATACATACCAAATGGGATAAGCTTATACCTGTACGATAATCTGCAATGTACGAGTAATACAAATCAAATGGGATAAGCTTATCCCTGTAAAATACTCTGCAATGTACGAGTAATATAAATCAAATGGGATAAGCTTATCCCTGTACAATACTCTGCAATGTACGAGTAATATAAATCAAATGGGATAAGCTTATACCAGTACGATACTCTGCAATGTACGAGTAATACAAATCAAATGGGATAAGCTTATCCCTGTATGATACTCTGCAATGTACACGTAATACATACCAAATGGGATAAGCTTATACCTGTAGGGTACTCTGCGATATACGTGGTTATACAAATCAAATGGGATAAGCTTATACCAGTACGATACTCTGCAATGTACGAGTAATACAAATCAAATGGGATAAGCTTATCCCTGTATGATACTCTGGAATGTACAAGTAATACAAATCAAATGGGATAAGCTTATCCCTGTACAATACTCTGCAATGTACAAGTAATATAAATCAAATGGGATAAGCTTATACCTGTAGGGTACTCTGCGATATACGTGGTTATACAAATCAAATGGGATAAGCTTATACCAGTACGATACTCTGCAATGTACGAGTAATACAAATCAAATGGGATAAGCTTATCCCTGTATGATACTCTGCAATGTACACGTAATACATACCAAATGGGATAAGCTTATCCCTGTACAATACTCTGCAATGTACGAGTAATATAAATCAAATGGGATAAGCTTATACCTGTAGGGTACTCTGCGATATACGTGGTTATACAAATCAAATGGGATAAGCTTATACCAGTACGATACTCTGCAATGTACGAGTAATACAAATCAAATGGGATAAGCTTATCCCTGTATGATACTCTGCAATGTACACGTAATACATACCAAATGGGATAAGCTTATACCTGTAGGATACTCTGCAATGTATGAGGCAATACAAATCAAATGGGATAAGCTTATACCTGTAGGGTACTCTGCGATATACGTGGTTATACAAATCAAATGGGATAAGCTTATACCAGTACGATACTCTGCAATGTACGAGTAATACAAATCAAATGGGATAAGCTTATCCCTGTATGATACTCTGCAATGTACACGTAATACATACCAAATGGGATAAGCTTATACCTGTAGGGTACTCTGCGATATACGTGGTTATACAAATCGAATGGGATAAGCTTATACCAGTACGATACTCTGCAATGTACGAGTAATACAAATCAAATGGGATAAGCTTATCCCTGTATGATACTCTGGAATGTACAAGTAATACAAATCAAATGGGATAAGCTTAGGGAGCTTTTCAAAAGTCCATGCACCGTTCTTGATCGTTCTTCCCGCATCCGGTTTTTGCTTCGGCTTTCCCGCCCAACGTTCCCTTCTCTTCAAAGGAACGGCCGCCATCAAAGGCCCTTTGATGCCACCGTTCTTTTGTTCGTCTTTCCTGCAAGTCTTAATTTCTGTCGAAAGGCCGAAGAATCTATTCTAAATAGCTCCCTCTACGACCAAAACAAATGGGTGCCTTCATCATGTTCGTATTGACTGTCGGATCGAGAGTTCGCGTCACCTTTCTGAACTGTGGTTCGCATCTATAATGGAAGTTCGGGTGCATTCATAAAACCACGGTAGCTTAATCAAATATCACGCACATGTCATAAATCGTTACTGATCTTACGAATTTGTTGCAATAACCATGAAAACCTTTTTTTTTTGCAATTGGAAGAGAGTCAATTCATGATGTTTTAGGTGGGAAAATAAGATTCCACATATTTTCGTTTCGTAGGCCTAAGCCATTCGTAGAATTCACGTCGACTTAGAATATTAATTATTACTCGCATCTCAAACAAGTGTCGAGAGCCCCCCCCCCCCTCCAAAAAAAAGAAGGAAATAGAATGATAAAATAAATATGACCGGAACAGCTTGACACTATTAGGCATAGATAGATCAAAGATTTACAAAGATTTATTAGAAACTGTTTTAAATAGTTTCTTAAAATTTTTGACGGGCAACAATTTCCCCAGGATAACATATTGTCTCTTAATTGTCTCAGAGTTGTGTTCTCGCAGAATTCGTGATCAGGTGGGGGGGGGGGGGGTTAAAAACATGCGCGTGGACTGGATATTTACGAAATTGTGGTCGTATATTTGAATATTGTATGCCATGAATGAATCAGCATCCTCAAATTTCCGGTACCTTTCTACCCCCCCCCCCATTATGAGAGGCACAATTAAAATTTGTAATGCAAAATGCAGCCAAAACAGATCAGAGTGCCCCCCCCCCCTTGAAAGCGAACCTAATTTTTTCCCACTGTCATGGATCCGCCCCCGACCTTTAGACATTATGTTGTATAGACCCAATTCTTGGTTGGATTTACATTTACATAGGCCCCTCCCCCCCCTATTGGCGGAGCAAAAAAAAGGGAAAGAAAGAAAAAAAGAGGAGAAAAATAAGGGGTAAACATAAGAGGAGGAAGGCGAGTGAATAAGAGGAGGTGAAGACTTAGAAAATAACTTTAATAATCATTACGCTACTGGGACAACCAATTCAAAGAAATAAACAAATATCAACCTTGGGCGGCCGATCGGGGAAAATATGGGTGAAAAAAGAAATCACCCTCCCCCTATTGGCGGAGGCTGGATCCACCCCTGATTTAAATTTACATTTTATTCACACTATCGATTCCCTCTCGGGCATGAGTGTACAACATAAAAACATATAACAGACTAAAGTATAACTTCATTTAATTGGTTTAACGTATCAATAAACGTAATGTTCGGAATTAAAGATAAATACCAATTGTGGTAACGATCAGAAAATTAGTTCGATCAGAATCCAATGAATTTTACCAACGAAGTGTTTGTTTGTATAAATGAAAAATATTTGCCAAATAGCCCTGTGTAAGATATGTAGAGATATGTAGAGTGATATATAAGCATTAGATCATTACTCTAAAATAGATGGAACGTGATTATTTATTTATAACTAATATTAGTTAGTACACTTACTGGCCTAAAAGCCAAAGCAAATAGGGCCATGATATAAGCTTCTCCATCAAGAGAATTGAACATTATTGACCTTTCAGGATTGCTTGGCATTGATACTCATCGAACTGTTCTTAGTCATTGCCCAGGCCTATGATCATGAAAGAGCAAGATCACTCACCCGTATAGTAGAGAATCATTGACAATAGCATGCTCAGCGGGTTCGCCACAGAAAACAATGGGAGAGCTAGACGCTCGCAGTCTTAAATTCCGCATATCCGCTGTCGTGACTATTGTCGTAATTTCAATAGATAAACCTACTTCAAAAGACCGTTGGCCCGCCCGATGGGGAATCTTTTGTAATAATGTAGTGTATTAAAGTACGTGTATGCAGTAACTACCATCCCGACTTCTGTTATGCTATTTAAAAGATTTCTTTCACCATCATCGAGGAGCGATTAGCGTGTAAAATCGCATAAATTATCTCACATAACGGATCTTATGTTCATGATTACCAACATCACCCTAATCATTACCATTATCTTTCATATTTTTTAATGATATAAACTATGAAATTGATACTGGAGAACGATTGGAAATAGATAATGAATGAATGATGATGATAACAGTGATGATGATGGTGATAATTAGAACTTGAAGTGATATTAATGGACATGATAATACGAATAACATGAATAATAATATCAGTGATAATGTAAACATTAACAAGCGAAGATGATTGGTATATTTGCGGCAATGAACCATGTATAACTTGATACGCGTTTTTCCTTTATCATGTTTGTTATAAAAGGGTTTTCATATCATGATCCTGAAAGACATAGATTATATTTAGATTAAAAAGAAAGAGAATGGATAGCAATCTAATTATGGAAAAGATTTTGCGGGATGTCAAGTCCGATGCAGTATAAAAATTGATTGCATATCGAGGTCGATGCGATTTTTATATCAACGATATCATCCCCCAGAGTCTATAAAGTTATGAGTTTATGTGCATTTTTAGCAAAATTGACATTTGTAATACGAGATTATTCTAATTTTAGAGTGCTGTAACATCCGAACTGCATGGCATTCCTGCTACGTACGTTTTGAATTCATCGGACATTTCGATTTCTGGATGCATGTTATATCAGTTAAAGCGGTGTACGTCTGAATCATATTGATTGTCATTTGTGATAACGTTGATATACAAAAACAGAATTCATCAGGTTCTTTATCATTACACCAATGATATGAACTTATGCACATATAGGCCTACGTCTTTTGCTTGATAGAACACTAGCTGACCCCCCCCCCCCCCCCATTAGAGCGAGAACAATATTGTGCTCTTTCATTAATATTGATTTCGATAAGGAGATCGGGAAGCGCACGCCATTAATAGGAATTTACATTATTTGTATACCACTTACAAGTGAAGCACAAAACATGTATCTAAACGCTACGGAACAAATAGAAAGAGAGAATGAATTTCACCAAAAATTAAAGAAGTTGCACAGTTCACAGTAGGCTGTAAACGATAGGGGGCTTCACATGCGGCGGGAAAGGCTATTTACCCCCCCCAAAAAAAAAAAAAAAAAAAAAAAAAAAGTTTTAACATGGATTTGAATTTCTCTCTTGAATCTGCTTGTTTAGTACTTTCTGTTAGATTGTTCCTGAGTTGGATCTAGTGGGGGGGGCAAGGGGCCCGCCCCTCCCTCCTCCCTCTTTTGGCGGAGCAAAAAAAAGGGAAAGAAAGAAAAAAAAGGAAAAGAGAGGAGAAAAACATAGGAGGAGGAAAACGATTGAATAAATAAGATGAGGGGGAAAACAATTTTAAAAAAATTCTTTCATGTCATTATATAAAATTTTCGCTCATGCTTCGCGCTCGCATTGCCTTTTAGGTGATTTACACATATGGAACTTAAAAAATCAAATTTTTAAGTCAATATACATAACATATTTTAACTCAGAAATCGAACTTTCATTTTTAAAAGTGTTCTGAAAAAAAAATTATTGTCTGAATATTAACATTTTCTGCTCCCGCTGCGCGCTCACAAAATTTGATTTGTCAGGTACCTATTATTTTCCTGTATTTAATTTTTGTTATCAAAATATCCCTATTCATGTCTGATTGTGAAAACATATTAGCTAGCGCTGCACGCTAGCATTTTGATTGGTGAGTTATGAAAAATTCAATATTATATTACAAACTAATTAAAATCTCCATTTTATGACAGTTTATCAACAATTTTCGGCTGGCGATTTGCGCGCACATTGATTTTTGAAAATATATCAACTCATGCATCTTATTCATAATTATAGAAGTGCTTTAAATATATAATATTGACAGATTTCGCGCTCTGATTAGGCTTATTAGATTAATAAATTAATTTAATGATAAATTGTCCCTTTTTCAGAATGGAATATCAAAAAGTTTCATCTCGCGATTTGATAAGAAGAGAAATAGGAAGACAGTCATAATTTTCATATGATGGAATATTGTTCTTAGAATTTTCCGGCCCTATGTCAAAACTCAAAGTAATAATAATGAATCATATATGTTCCTTTTTAAATGTGATCCATATCCACTCACAATTCTCCTACAAATCTCAAATTTTCCGCTTGCGCTTCGCGCTCGCATCGATTACTTAGTTATGTATGTACCTTTTTTCATGATTACAAAAATTGCTTAGAACTTCCATTCTTCATGTAGCAAAGTAAATATTTTCAGCTCACGCTTCGCGCTCGCATTATCTAATTGTTGAAATATGTAACGTTTTAATTTACGGGTAATTACGAGCAGCCGTTAACAGATTCCTTTTTTATCAGAACGATCAATGCGTACTAAATTCATTTATCTCGTTTAGGATCAGAAGCATTGTCAGAATGCTATTTTAGGACAAAATACGTGAAATAAAAATTTAAAAAATAACGGGCGCTTCGCGCTCGCACTATTTAGATGAGGCTTGTGAGATTATTTTACATTTATTTTTACATTTGATTTAAAAGAATAAAGCTTAAAAGTGACAATATTTGGTTTACATATTATAAAGCGCCTTCTTATATTCCAATTTTACCTTAAACGTAAGTATTTTATTTTCAAACGAATAATAATAATAATGAGACTTGTAAAGCGCCAAATCCACTCTGTAGAGTGCTCAAGGCGCATAAAGAGCTAAGAGTTAAATAGCAAAGTTTTTAGAAGATTTTTGAAGTAAACGAAGTCTATGAAAAAGGTGGAGTTAGGCTTTAACGAAGTCTATAAAAAAAGGTGCAGTTAGGCTTTCATTTTGATGCCAAATAGTCTCATAATTGGGATTAGTTGCAAACACGGTTTTCGAATAGAAGGCACATCGGGGAACATCAAAGTAACAAGACAGTCACCAGCGCTGACAAAGTGATAATCTCCCCTTGACATACCCCTACCAATCAAGTGGTCATCTTCCTATTGCAATCCGCCACCAGTCAGACCACCTCTATGTTCAAGAATATAGGGTAATCTCCGCAATCAAGAATGGGGTAATTTAAATCTACCTTGACAATGGGGTAAGCCGTTAAATACAGCTTGCAATGCACTGGCCCATGTCATTTTCAACGTCCGGCTTTCAGGGAATTAAAATGAGCATCAAATGGGTAGTTTTCTTGATCTCGTTTTGTCCCCATACTAGAACCTTGATTTTGTTTCTTTTCGTAATGTGCATTTTGATATGGTTTCCATTATATTTCTCAACATTTCGACATTTAATGTAGTTTAATGCTTGCCTTTATAAAGAGCAATATTACATAAAACCTGCTTGGCGAAGCAGATTATAACATAACGTTCGAATGATATTTTATCAACACATTTATAATTAAGCATGTAACTTCCCTCTTTATAGGTCTACTCTTAATGTAAACATTTGAGTTATATTTATTGCCTACCATCTCTCTGTGCATTTTAATAACCAAATATATTTTGAAAAGGGGTGTTTACCAGGCTAAAGTGAAGGTCCTCATTTGGGTATGAACGACATATTCTCATTAAAATACATGTTGGGAGTTTCAAAGGGGGCACACTTGTGTAAAATGGCATATTTACATTAACAAAATTGATAATGGCTCTCAAAGGGGGGCCGGCACACGGGTCGGATGCCCCCCCCCCCCCCCCCGATTCACTACATAACTGTACCCTCCATGTGCAGAATATAGACCCCCGTATTAAACCACTACTTCTTTTAGTAGAGGTCACAAAATAGACCACAATACTTTTGTGAGACAACTATTGTTCAAAATAAATACGGCGCTTATTGGATTGTATTGTGTTACTCCGGCAGGATCCGCACCAGCATGCACTCCATCCTTGTTGATCTAGTATGCTAAATACCTCGGTCACAATTTTGTTCGAAGGCAAGTCGAAAACAGTCATTTTAACAGTTTTTGTACCAGCTAAATATAGGAAATTTGAATAAAATGAATAAAACGGCTGTTTTCGACTCGCTGTATGGCCGCCGTAAAGCAAATATGACCGAGGTATTACCATTTCCTGTACGTTAATTTATTTTTGGTGCACATTTAAATATGCAAGCTATACAGAATGCAGCTATACAATTAAGAGGTGAGGTACAAAGTTGGAAGGGAAACTAGGCCAAAGAGGCTTTCGTATTACGTCGGTAAATTATGTTTACCTTAGACACTGGGAATCTAATTTGCAATAATTTGACAGACACACACTGCAGATTAATTCAGATATTTGATAGGAAGAAGAAATCAACGGCAATATACACGTATTGTTCAAGTCAAACGTGAAGGTTAAAAAAATAGGTATAGAAAAGTTTTAGAAAAATTCAAAGGAAGAAATGAAGTTTGACAAAAAAAAGGAACCATCAGAATTAAGTTGACAAAATTGAATATTGTATGTAGAACAGGAAAATTGAAAGAAATAATTAAGTCCCCTCCCCCGAGCGGACTGGTTTGAAGGGGTGGGGTCACCATGCATAAAATTATGGTACTCTTGTGGAGGCCTCAGCCCCAGATCCCCTTCGGTTCTGTGGCTCCTGGATGGTAATCAAGAACACTAGGTCACAGAGCACTCTAGATCACAAGGAAAATTTATTTAAGAGAATAAAGACGGATGTCACGGATCCCAGGTAAAAAGATATAGTATAGATATAGTATAGATTTTCCTGTCCAGTGTCATGTCGGAGTCACTTCAATGTGTTAAGTTTCATTTTAATTCACGTGATATTTTTCATCGGTCATTCAAAGTTTAGAATGGGATTAATAGAAGACGCTACAATTCCTTTATAAACACTCAACTCTATTCATGGTCAAGACTACCTCAACTTTGATAATTTCAATATTTATTTTAAGTGCTTTTGATTTCGTTCGAAGGTAAAGATTTTTGTAATGGTCTTAAAAAGTAACGAAAGTACTTTTTGTTCTGAATTTCGGGTAATGAAATTCAAGAATTGTGCATTTAAGCTACAATTACCGATATGACAGCTTGAGCATCCAATTTATTTTTTAAAGTTCAAATTAAGGATATTTTATTCGTTTGTTTTGCACGGCATCTGTATTATGTGCGAATATATAAGTTTCTAGAATTCCAATGTTTAAACAAATGCAGTGGCGTACCTCGGATTTTCCACAAGGGGGGGGGGGCAAAATCGCCTAAAAAGAGTCCTCAACAGGATATAAAGGACATTTCACAGCTAAAACAAATTGACAAGCAAAAAAAGGTCTTCAACTTCTCCTCAGGGGGGGGGGGGGGGCAGGGATAGGTGGGGGAGAGTCTGCCCCCCGTAGGTACGCTAGTGAACATACATATAGTAAGAGGGCTAAATAAAACATAGGCCTATGTTAAGCCCAAATTTGAATTTCAACGCTGCCCTTAGTTTTCAACCTTTTTTCCAGAAAAACGGTTGCATTTTATGTATTTATTGTTTTTTGTCACGGTAGCGTTTCAATGTATTACTTTAAATGCCATCATTTTTGGACCAAGGTATGATTTATATTGCATCTTTTGCGTGGGTTTTTGCATTTCGTTTACAAAGATGTTAAGGACAATTCCATATTTTTCCTCTTCACCCGACAATGCTGACTGTGTGGGCTCAGTGTGATGAAAAAAAATCTTACCCTCGCCTGAACACTTACTTTCAGAAATTCAATATGTTAACGGTATGTTCTTAAAAAAAAACAAAATGCTCGTGCTAAAGGCCTAAAGCTTAATTGTTCTATTAAAGAAATGAAATCTAAATCTAACTGAAATTTGTCATAATGAAGCTCGAAACGAAAATTTCTCCCCAAAAATGTGAAAGCGTAACTTTTGAAAATTAGTCACTGGACTACGCACACCGATACAAGGACACAACAATATTCAGATCAGTGACTGGAGATCGGGCGTTTAATAGTTTGCCTAAAATGCCGATATCGTGGACATAGAGGGCGCTCATGCAGAAACATCTTATCGGAAAGCCAACCGGGTGGTGTCAAAAGAAAAGATCAATGCGCACGCTTCCGTTTTCGCTGCAAAATGGAACGGTGGCGTCTTGAATGGCAAGAGCACTGACCCGTAGGAAAGAAAAATGGTCAATGGAACGTTGAGCGGGTTCGCCGTGGAATATAAAGGTAAAGACGCACGCACACCTTTGACAAGCCGCCTTAATGAAATAACATCCACCTGCTAGAAATACTGGGGTTCCATTTGAAACTGGGTTAAGAGTAGTCCTGTATCTATTATTCAAATAGAGTTGTCAGAATTTACAATGGCACAACCACACTGTATCTGGAATAAGTTTTAACCCTAAATCCCCCGGGTATTTTGATTCTTGTCATTCCCGGGGGGGGGGGGGCATTATGGCCCCCCCCCCTGAAGATCTCTGCCGCTGATCACGCGAGCGACGCAAAAATTTGCACGCTGGTAGTGTGCGATGTAATCTACAAGGCTGTACGGTAAAATTTTCCAAAATAATGAGATTTTATTTTATATGAATTAATTATGCTAATTTATGCATTAATCATACTTTTTGCTCTAATTCACTAAATACAGCTCCTAGAATGCTAATCTTTGGTAAAAATTTTCTAAGTAGCATTCTAAACAATCGTAATTCAAAAAAACTTTGGTTTGGAAATAAATTTCTTAGGTATTTTATTGTTTTATGAATTTCTTATGTATTTCTTTGTTTTTTACTTTTGTTTTTATTGTTTTTGCGATGGAAATTGTTCCAGACATAATTCTGATCATGAGCAAGGCAAAATTAATTAAGTTTAATCAGTAAAAGTAGAAATAATGATACATTTATGAATTTTGACTAAATACACAATTTGCATTGGATTTGTACATGAAATCGCGTTTATGAGCAATTTTGGGTCTGACATGCACTTGCATAATGTTGCGTAATGTCGTAACTGTATACCCGAGCGTCACAAATTTGGTCTCAAAATTTGCGCGAGACTTGAATGTAAAAAGTCAGTGAGCTGCGAGGTGAAAAAAATTCGCGCAGCAGATATATCGCGAAAATTGTTATGGCCATTATGCCCCCCCCCCGGAGAATAAGGGTTAATGGTAAAATTAGTCTGTAAGCTCAGCTTCAAACTTATTTCTATGAGGGGGGGGGGGGGGGGGTGTTGCACCCACAAATGTAATAACGCCCACAAATGTAATAACGCCCACAAATGTAATAACACTTTACCCACAAATGTAATAACGCCCACAAATGTAATAACACTTTACCCACAAATGTAATAATTTCACCCACAAATGTAATAATGCACTTTACCCACAAATTTTAATAATTTTGGATCGCCCACAAATGTAATAATGACTTTACCCACAAATGTAATAAATTTGAAGGGATTTTTGGCAAATCCGTTCTGAACTAAAATCGTATAGTAATGCGTTCATATAGCACAAAAGTGCAGTCTCTTTTCCTGACCCGGTTAATTAACAAATTATAATATAAATCCAAAGTCTTTATTCCAGACCCGGTTGTTTCAAAAATTATAATATAAATCCAAAGTCTTTATTCCAGACCCGGTTGTTTCAAAAATTATAATATAAGTCCAAAGTCTTTATTCCAGACCCGGTTGTTTAAAAAATAATAATATAAGTCCAAAGTCTTTATTCCAGACCCGATTGTTTCAAAAATGATAATATAAGTCCAAAGTCTTTTCTCCAGACCCGGTTGTTTCAAAAATTAAAATATAAATTAATCCAAAGTCTTTTTCTAGACCTGGTTGTTTCAAAAATTACAATATAAGTACAAAGTCTTTATTCCAGACCCGGTTGTTTAAAAAATAATCATATGAGCCTAAAGTCTTTATTCCAGACCCGATTGTTTCAAAAATGATAATATAAGTCCAAAGTCTTTTCACCAGACCCGGTTGTTTAAAAATTATAATATAAATCCAAAGCCTTTTTCCAGACCCTGTTGTTTCAAAAATTATAATATGAATCCAAAGTCTTTATTCCAGACCCGGTTGTTTAAAAAATAATGATATAAGTCCAAAGTCTTTATTCCAGACCCGATTGTTTCAAATATTATGATATAAGTCCAAACTAAGATACAATAATGATGTTCCGGTGGAATAAAAATGAGAATCGAGCCTAGTCTTCTCTCCAGACCCAGTTAATTAAAACTGGTGGAATCAAAGTCTTTGTTGTTGTTTTAAATTATACTGAACGTACTGTGAATATACGCGCTATGAGTATATTGAGAATCAAGTATAGTCTTTTCTCCAGACCCGGTTATTTAAAACTAAAACTAAAACTCTATAGTAATGCCTTTATATAGCACAAAAGTCCAAAGTCTTATTCCAGACGCAGTTGTTTCAAAAATTATAATATAAATCCAAAGTCTTTATTCCAGACCCGGTTGTTTCAAAAATTATAATATAAGTACAAAGTCTTTATTCCAGACCCGGTTGTTTAAAAAATAATAATATGAGTCCAAAGTCTTTATTCCAGACCCGATTGTTTCAAAAATGATAATATAATTCCAAAGTCTTTTCTCCAGACCCGGTTGTTTCAAAAATTAAAATATAAATTAATCCAAAGTCTTTTTCCAGACCTGGTTGTTTCAAAAATTACAATATAAGTACAAAGTCTTTATTCCAGACCCGGTTGTTTAAAAAATAATCATATGAGCCTAAAGTCTTTATTCCAGACCCGATTGTTTCAAAAATGATAATATAAGTCCAAAGTCTTTTCACCAGACCCGGTTGTTTCAAAAATTATAATATAAATCCAAAGTCTTTTTCCAGACCCTGTTGTTTCAAAAATTATAATATAAATCCAAAGTCTTTATTCCAGACCCGGTTGTTTAAAAAATAATAATATAAGTCCAAAGTCTTTATTCCAGACCCGATTGTTTCAAATATTATAATATAAGTCCAAACTAAGATACAATAATGATGTTCCGGTGGAATAAAAATGAGAATCGAGCCTAGTCTTCTCTCCAGACCCAGTTAATTAAAACTGGTGGAATCAAAGTCTTTGTTATTGTTTTAAATTATACTGAACGTATTGTGAATATACGCGCTATGAGTAAATTGAGAATCAAGTATAGTCTTTTCTCCAGACCCGGTTATTTAAAACTAAAAACTAAAACCCTATAGTAATGCCTTTATATAGCACAAAAGTCCAAAGTCTTTTTCCAGACGCAGTAGTTTCAAAAATTATAATGTAAGTCCAAAGTCTTTTTTCCAGACCCAGTTATTTCAAAAATTATAATATAAGTCCAAACTAAGATACCATAATGATATTCCAGTGGAAAAAAAGAAAATCGAGCTTAGCCTTTTCTCCAAACCCTGTTATTCAAAAATTGTAAATAACAATACAACAACAACAACAAAAACCGTATAAAGACCCCATAATCTTATTAATGCTGGATAACATGGACATATAGCGTAGTCTTTCAGCCAGACCAGTCATTTGTTTTTCAAAATAAGGCTAAGAGTAAAAATATAAATAACTCCAAATCTAACACCAAGCAATCCTTGAACCTAAGAACATGTTTTTAAAAAGAGGTTTAGAATGTTGTCTTTATTCCAGACCTAATCATTACAAAAATTACGAAAAAAAATCTAACATAAGACCCTATCATATTCTCTTGGAATAACATGAGTTGTAAAACGTACTCTTTCCTCCAGACCAGGTTATCTAAGAAATGAATTAAAAAAGAAAATCAAATCTAAAACCAGTTTTCAAAAGTTACACCCAGTAAAAAATATGTCTGTACCCCACACCCAGATTCTTTTGTATAATAATACTAAGACCCCTACAAAACATTGTAATTATGCATTTGCAAAGAAAACGTCAATTTTCCAGACTTAGTTATTATTTAAAAATAAAATTGTCTAAAACAAATACCCAATAATCTACTGTGGAATAACAAAGTTCGATTGTAGAATTTCCTCCAGACACAATTATTTCAAGAATAAAAAAAACAATAAAACCCAACCCCCAACAACGAATCTAAGAACCAACAATCCTCCAAATTAAGACCAAGTACAAAAGCACATGTTTAGAGCGTTGTCTCTATTCAAGACCCAGTCATTTAGAAATTAATTCAAACAATCTTAAAAACATAAGACTTTGTCATATTCTTATTCCTGTTGAATAACATTATTATTATGCTTAGACCTTCGTCTAGACCCAGCTATTTATAAGATAAACAAATATTGAAAAAATCAAAGCTAAGACCAATCTTTAAAATTAAACCCAGTTAAAATGCTTGGGTTTAGAGAGTTGTCTTTACCCCACATCCAGTTCTCTTAAAATACAAATTAAGCAAAAGATTAATCTAAAAACTTAGACACCAGCATCTCCCAAAATATATGTGATAAGGCATACCACAAAAACGTCAAATTGATAAAAGGCGTAAATATTCAGATCTGAATGGTACGCGCCTTAAAAACCCAAAATAACAACAACAACCTTATTCTACATCAATGATATTGTGGCGTCTTTGTTAATATTGTTTGTCTGTTTTTATCGTTTCTAATAATTTCCTATTTTGAAATAACTGCATGGGTCTAGAGCAAAGACTACACCATATTTAAAGACTGGGCGTTGTGGCGTGCGCCTGTAATCCAAGCTATGTGGGGAAGTTACAAATTGATGCAGAGGTTCGAGGTTCGAGCCCTGGTCACGTCTTTCGGATGGTGACGTTAAAGGTCGGTCCCAGACGTAAATAATCATATCTGATTGAGACACGTCTGACAAAACTCAAACACACACACACACGTTTGCCCCCTGGAAAGATTAAACCTCAAGATGTTGATGGACCTGAATCCACCGACGGGACAGCCTAACTCCGTAACTCTGGTACGGGTGTGGGAGGGGGCTCTTCTTTCTTTTCCTGTCTCTCTCTCAGTCATTTCAAATCATTTTTTTTCCTATCTTATCACTTCTTGATCACATAAATCCTCTCTCTCTCTCTCTTTACTTAACGGGTCAATATAACCCCAGAAAATATATCTTAGGCCACTGAGATTATTGAAATTGTAACTAATAAAAAAATGCTGAATATATTACAAATGGTGCTTATGGTACACTGAAAATTTAAAGTACCGAAGAACTTGTTAAAACGTTATCCCCTCTTGTTAGAATGATTTTCTTTTATATAATATCTCATAGATCGTCGATCAACAACCTTATCGTTTACGGGAAGTAATCCCCATATTGTGTGCTGATATCTTATTCCTCAGTTTTTTGTTTTATATGTATTTAAAGGTTTTGTTTTTTTCATAAAAAAAGGAATGAATATACAAGAAATAATAATAATAAACAAGTGGAATGCCTCTGACCGTCTCACCTGCATCACGCGATTCAACATAGCAGCAGTGCTGACTTTGAAAACTACTATAACTCGCACAAGATGTTAAGTGATACTTGGTTACTCTTATTTCCACGTTTTATGAACTAGACCAATACACTTACAGAGATAGGATGGTAATTCAACAAAAAACCCCAATGTGGCCAAAATTCATTGACCTCACATGACCTTTGACCTTGATCATGTGACCTGAAACTTGCACAGGATATTCAGTGATACTTTATTACTCTTATGTCCAAGTTTCAAAAGTCAGATCAATAAACTTGCAAAGTTATGATAGTAATTCAACAGAAAACCCCCATTATGGCCAAAGTTCATTGACCTTTGACCTTGGTCATGTGACCTAAAATGCACACAGGATGTTCAGTGATACTTGATTACTCTTATGTCCAGGTTTTATGAACTAGACCAACATACTTTCAAAGTTATGATGGTAATTCAACAAAAAAAAAAACAATTCGGCCAAAGTTCATTGACCCTAAATGACCTTTGACCTTGACCATGTGACCTGAAACTTGCCCAGGATGTTCAGTGATACTTGATTACTATTATGTCTAAGTTTCATGAATCAGATCCAAAACCTTTTTAAGTTTTGATTGTAATTCATCAGATACCCCGAAATCGGCCAAAGTTCATTGACCCTAAATGACCTTTAACCTTGGTCATGTGACGTAAAACTCATGCAGGATGTTTGGTGATACTTGATTAACCTTATGTCTAAGTTTAATGAACCAGGTCTATATATTTTCTAAGTTATCATGATATTTCAAAATCTTAACCTCAGGTTAAGATTTTGATGTTGATTCCCCCAACATGGTCTAAATTCATTGACCCTAAATGACCTTTTACCTTAGTCATGTGACATGAAACTCTATTATGATGTTCAGTAATACTTGATTAACCTTATAACCAAGTTTCATGAACTAGGTTATTATACTTCCTAAGTTATGATGTCATTTCAAAAACTCAACCTTAGGTTAAGATTTGATGTTGACGCCGCCGCCGCCGTCGCCGTCGGAAAAGCGGCGCCTGTAGTCTCACTCTGATTTGCAGGTGAGACAAAAAGAAGTGATTAAAATAATACTAAAAAAATTGCTACCCTACTTCTCATACAGTGGGTGGCAAAAATAGTCAATCATGACTTATTGCCAAATAAAAACATGGAATGGAATGGTTAGCCCCTCTTGATAGAATGTTTTTCTTTTATATAATATATCATAGATCGGCAATCAACAACTTTATCGTTTTCGGGAAGTAATCCCCCTATTGTTTACTGATATCTTATTTCTCAATTTTTTTTTCATATGTATTTTAATGTTTTTTTATTTAGGTTTTTTCATAGAAAAAAGGAAGGAATATACAAGAAATAATTTTTTTAAAGGACAAGTCCACCCCAACAAAAACTTGATTTGAATAAAAAGAGAAAAATTCAACAAGCATAACACTGAAAATTTCATCAAAATCGGATGTGAAATAAGAAAGTTATGGCATTTTAATGTTTCGCTCCATTTCGGTATGCGAATGAGGAACTGATGACATCACTCACTCACTATTTATTTTGTATTTTCTTAAATCAAATATGAAATATTTTTATTTTCTCGTCATTGTCATGTGAAATGAAGTTTTATTCATCCCTGCAACACCTGGAAATTTATTATTTTAATATTTTGTGCTTTAGGCAAGGAGGTCCTAATCGTCAAATTCGTAAAAATTGAAATAATGTATAATTCAAACAATGAAAACCAAAAGAAATAGTGAGTGAGTGACATCATCGACTCTCTCATTTGGATGTAGCTGGCTCGTTCATATAACTATTTTGTTGAAAATAAGCAAAACTTTGAAATGTCATAACTTTCTTTTTTACTTCCGATTTTGATGAAATTTTCAGCATTGTGCTTGTCTGATTTTTCTCTATTGATTCAAATCAACATTTTTCTGAAGAGGACTTGACCTTTAATGGTTGCAGGGTCTTTGTTTTTGTTGTGTTGTTGTGTTTTATAACTAGGTCTGACAGAAAGAATACGCTACATTTCCACGTTATTCAACATGAGTAGGATCGTGGGTCTTTGCTTTTTTTATAATTATTATAATTTTTGAAATAGATGGGTTCGGAAAAAAGACTTTGGACTTATAGTATAATTTTTTAATTAACCGGGTCTGGAAAAAAGATTTCGCATTTTTGTGCTATATAAACACATTACTATAAAGTTCCAGCTTTTAGTTACCGGGTCTGGAGCAAAGACTATGCTTGATTTTCAATTTACCATTAGCGTCTGGAGAAAAGACTAAGCTCGATTCTCATTTTTATTCCACTGGAATATCATTAATGTATCTCATTTGGGACTAAAATTATAATTTTTGAAGTAACTGGTCTGGAAAAAACATTTTGGATTCATATCATGATTTTTGAAACAACAGGGTCTGGAAAAAGACTTTGGACTTATATTATCATTTTTGAAACAATCGGGTCTGGAATAAAGACTTTTGATTTATATTATAATTTTTTAAACAACAGGGTCTGGAAAAAGACTTTGGATTTATATTATAATTTTTGAAACAACCGGGTCTGGAGAAAAGACTTTGGACTTATATTATCATTTTTTAAACAATCGGGTCTGGAATAAAGACTTTTGGATCATATGATTTTTTTTTAAACAACTGGGTCTGATTAAAGACTTCGGACTTATATTATTATTTTTGAAACAACCGGTCTGGAATAAAGACTTTGGATTTATATTATAATTTTTGAAACAACCGGGTCTGGAATAAAGACTTTGGGCTCATATTATTATTTTTGAAACAACCGGGTCTGGAATAAAGACTTTGGGCTCATATTATTATTTTTGAAACAACCGGGTCTGGAATAAAGACTTTGGATTTATATTATTATTTTTGAAACAACCGGGTCTGGAATAAAGACTTTGGATTCATATCATGATTTTTTTTTAAACAACCGGGTCTGGAAAAAGATTTTGGATTCATATCATGATTTTTGAAACAACAGGGTCTGGAAAAAGACTTTGGACTTGCATTATTATTTTTTGAAACAATCGGGTCTGGAATAAAGACTTTTGGATCATATGATTATTTTTTAAACAACCGGGTCTGGAATAAAGACTTTGGACTTATATTATTATTTTCTAAACAACCGGGTCTGGAATAAAGACTTTTGATTTATATTATAATTTTTGAAACAACCGGGTCTGGAATAAAGACTTTGTGCTCATATTATTATTTTTGAAACAACCGGGTCTGGAATAAAGACTTTGGATTTATATTAATTTTTTGAAACAACCCGGTCTGGAATAAGACTTTGGGCTCATATTATTATTTTTTAAACAACCGGGTCTGGAATAAAGACTGGATTTTATATTATAATTTGTTAATTAACCGGGTCAGGAAATGAGACTTTGCACTTTTGTGCTAAATGAACGCATTACTATACGATTTTAGCTTACAACGGATTCGCCAAAAATCCCTTCAAATTTATTACATTTGTGGGTAAAGTCATTATTACATTTGTGGGCGATCCAAAATTATTACATTTGTGGGTAAAGTGCATTATTACATTTGTGGGTGAAATTATTACATTTGTGGGTAAGGTGTTATTACATTGTGCGTTATTACATTTGTGGTAAAGTGTTATTACATTTGTGGGCGTTATTACATTTGTGGGCGATTATTACATTTGTGGGTAACAGGGGGGGGGGGAGAATGAAAGTTTTATTTGTCATATGTTCAAGATTCCAGGATCTGAACATTGCCTGATGGAATCATTGAATCTCAGACAGTCCATGATGGTGGGTTCTTTGAATAATTCATCTTTCACTCTAATAATCTTGATGACAGACCTTCAATTCAGTAATTTGTTTTTTGACCAATTTTGGATATTGCTTGCTAGTCCCTGACATATGCTATAATCTAGACAGTTACATACTTTTGGTCGACATAGACATAGTACACTATGACTTGGCTTCACTTTCCCCAATAATTTGTTATCCAGACTGCTTCATTTATTTTGATTCTAAAATCATGAAAAGTTTAATATGGATATTAAAGTCACAGATCATTTAGATAAGACCATAAATTTCAACGCGGTGTCAATGGAAAAGGGCGAAATCAAACTTACCTTGCAAAACATTTGTCTTACATTTCCCTTGCACTTTTTGGTCACTTGAAATAAGATGGATACATTCAAGCATTTTGTAACAATTTTCCCACCCAAATTAAATTTCAACACTTGGTAAGCACAACCTTTACCCCTCTTGTGCCAGCTGGATCTTAGACATAACTGAATATGAACAAAAATTATATCAGACATCTCCAGCATTTTTTTACTAGTTTTTTTATATTTAAAATGTGTACGTGTCATTTTTTATTAATACTTGTTTCTCCGAACTTTTCCCAAGTTTGACAATGATTATGAAAGTCAAGCCTAAGCCGTTTCATGTAAATCACAGCTCAGTGTAAAGCAAATATTGTCACAATGGCCTCGATGTGTGGGGGAACGGGGTGGGGCGCAATGAACTCTTCGAAGTGTTTTGGGAAGGAAACAAGCTAAATTTAACGTATCCTTGATTATTAAGGTCTTACCTTTATTCACGTAACAATTTTAAAGTTCTGCGCAAATCATTTTTCACTAACTTTTCAAAAGTAAGTGGTGTTCACTCAAGCGGAAATATTTTCAGAAGTTATTTCCTAAATTGCTCAAAATGATCTGTACCAATGTTAAAATGTGGAAAAATGATTGGGATATTACAAATGTATATTTTTGCAAGATTTTTTTCGAAGTGTAAACTTTTTTGTGTGGAATTGTTTTAACTTATTATCTAGTGTATAAGTTTCATTCAAGTGAAAGCTTATCAATTTGATTTATATCAATTACCTCATGCTGTGTATCATAATATACAAATACTGACTGCCCATGAGGACTGCTGCGTAAATTATCATGCCCGAGATGCGTTTCAACCCCACATGACAACCGATGAATCCAGTTGGTCACCAGTGCACTGTTGGCTGCGCACACATGTCTAAGCAGCGCAGCCAGTTAGCTCGAGCCAGCTAGATGCGTGCATAGAAACACAACTTGTGGCCACCCTCTCATGGGTTATGAGTACGTCAGTAAGTCAAACTCCTGAGACGATGATAGATGGAATAGCACCACGTCACATGATGCAGTTTTGACCAATCAGAGATAACAATCTTAGCGTCAGACATGTACTATAAGCTTCATAGTGATATAACCTTGTGCATTTGATTTGATTTGTATATTACCTCTTACATTCCAGAGTATCATACAGGTACATGAACAAGCTTATCCCATTTGATTTGTATTGCCACATACATTGTAGAGATCATTGGTATCAGCTTATCCCATTTGATTCGTATTACCTCATTCATGCAGAGTATCGTACTGTATAGGCTTATCCCATTTGATTTTGTATAACCACGTACATCACAGAGTATCCAACAGGTATAAGCTTATCCCTTTTGATTTATATAACCACATTCATCACAGAGTATCGGACAGGTATAAGCTTATCCCATTTGATTTGTATTGCCTCATATTGCAGAGTATCGTACTGGTATAAGCTTATCCCATTTGATTTGTATTACGTGTACATTGCAGAGTATCCTACAGGTATAAGCTTATCCCTTTTGATTTATATTACTTGTACATTGCAGAGTATCATACAGGGATAAGCTTATCCCATTTGATTTGTATTACCTCATACATTGCAGAGTATTGTACGGGTATAAGCTTATCCCTTTTGATTTGTATAACCACATACATCACAGAGTATCCAACAGGTATAAGCTTATCCCTTTTAGTATGTATTACGTGTACATTGCAGAGTATCATACAGGATAAGCTATCCCATTTGATTTATATTACTCGTACATTGCAGAGTATTGTACAGGGATAAGCTTATCCCATTTGATATGTATTACGTGTACATTGCAGAGTATAGTACTGGTATAAGCTTATCCCATTTGATTTGTATTACTTGTACATTGCAGAGTATCGTACAGGTATAAGCTTATCCCATTTGATTTGTATTGCCTCATACATTGCAGAGTATCATTCAGTATAAGCTTATACCATTTTATATGTATTACGTGTACATTGCGAGTATCTTACTGTATAAGCTTATACCATTCGGTATGTATTACGTGTACATTGCAGAGTATCATACAGGGATAAGCTTATCCCTTTTGATTTGTATTACTCGTACATTGCAGAGTATCGTACTGGTATAAGCTTATCCCATTTGATTTGTATAACCACGTATATCGCAGAGTACCCTAGAGGTATAAGCTTATCCCATTTGATTTATATTACTCGTACATTGCAGTGTATTGTACAGGGATAAGCTTATCCCATTTGATTTGTATTACTCGTACATTGCAGAGTATCATACTGGTATAAGCTTATCCCATTTGATTTGTATAACCACGTATATCGCAGAGTACCCTACAGGTATAAGCTTATCCAATTTGATTTATATTACTCGTACATTGCAGAGTATTGTACAGGGATAAGCTTATCCCATTTGATTTGTATTACTTGTACATTCCAGAGTATCATACAGGTATAAGCTTATCCCATTTGATTTATTACTTGTACATTCCAGAGTATCATACAGTATAAGCTTATCCCATTTGATTTATATACTCGTACATTGCAGAGTGTTACAGGATAAGCTTATCCCATTTGATTTATATTACACGTACATTGGAGAGTGTTGTACAGGATAAGCTTATTCCATTTGATTTATATTACTCGTACATTGCAGAGTATTGTACAGAGATAAGCTTATCCCATTTGGTATGTATTACGTGTACATTGCAGAGTATCATACAGGATAAGCTTATCCCATTTGATTTGTATTACTCGTACATTGCAGAATATCATACAGGGATAAGCTTATCCCATTTCAGTCGTAATAACGTCATACATTGCAGAGCATCGTACTGGTAAAACTTATCCCTTTTGATTGTATAACCAAATTTATCGCAGAGTATCGGACATAAAGCTAATCCCATTTTATTTTTTGCCTCATACATTGTAGAGTATCGTACAGGTATAAGCTTATCCCATTTGATTTGTATTGCCTCATACATTGCAGAGTATCATGCAGGTTTAAGCTTATACCATTTTATATGTATACGTGTACATTGCGGAGTATCTTACTGGTATAAGATTATACCATTCGGTATGTTTACGTGTACATTGCAGAGTATCATACAGGATTAGCTTTTCCCATTTGATTTGTATAACCACGTATATCGCTGAGTACCCTACAGGTAAGCTTATATCATTTCATTTATATTACTTGTACATTGCAGAGTATTGTACAGGGATAAGCTTATCCCATTTGATTTGTATTACCTGTACATTCCAGAGTAATCTTACAGGGATAAGCTTATCCCATTTGATTTGTATTACTCGTACATTACAGAGTATCGTATTGTATAACAGCTTATCCCATTCGATTTGTATAACCACGTATATCGCAGAGTACCCTACAGTTATAAGCTTATCCCATTGGATTTTTATTACTCGTACATTGTAGAGTATCGTACAGGTAAATCCATTTGATTTGTATTGCCTCATACATTGCAGAGTATCATTCAAGATTTAAGCTTATAACCAATTATATATGTATTACGTGTACATTGCGGAGTATCTTACTGTATAAGATTATACCATTCGGTATGTATTACGTGTACATTGCCGATATCGTACTGGTATAAGCTTATCCCATTTGATTTGTATTACTCGTACATTGCAGAGTATCGTACGGTATAAGCTTATCCCATTGATTTGTATAACCACGTATCGCAGAGTACCCTACAGTATAGCTTATATCATTTCATTTATATTACTTGTACATTGCAGAGTATTGTACAGGGATAAGCTTATCCCATTATTTGTATTTACCTGTACATTCCAGAGTATCTTACAGGATAAGCTTATCCCATTTGATTTGTATTACTCGTACATTACAGATACGTATTATAAGCTTATCCCATTCGATTTGTATAACCACGTATATCGCAGAGTACCCTACAGGATAAGCTTATCCCATTTGATTTATATTACTCGTACATTGCAGAGTATTGTACAGGGATAAGCTTATCCCATTTAATATGTATTACGTGTACATTGCAGAGTATCATACTGGTATAAGCTTATCCCATTTGATTTGTATAACCACGTATATTGCAGAGTACCCTAGAGGTATAAGCTTATCCCATTTGATTTGTATTACTCGTACATTGCAGAGTATCGTACTGGTATAAGCTTATCCCATTTGATTTGTATAACCGTGTACATCACAGAGTATCCTACAGGTATAAGCTTATCCCTTTTGATTTATATTACTTGTACATTGCAGAGTATCATACAGGGATAAGCTTATCCCATTTGATTTGTATTGCCTCATACATTGCAGAGTGTCGTACTGGTATAAGCTTATCCCTTTTGATTTGTATTGCCCATACATTGTAGAGTGTCATACAGGTATAAGCTTATCCCTTTTGATTTGTATAACCACATTTATCGCAGAGTATCGGACAGGTATAAGCTTATCCCATTTTATTTGTATTGCCTCATACATTGTAGAGTGTCATACAGGTATAAGCTTATCCCTTTTGATTTGTATTGCCTCATACATTGTAGAGTATCCTACAGGTATAAGCTTATCCCATTTGATTTGTATTACTAGTACATTGCAGAGTGTCCTACAGGTAAAAGTTTATCCCTTTTGATTTATATTACTTGTACATTGCAGAGTATCATACAGGGATAAGCTTATCCCATTTGATTTATATTACTCGTACATTGCAGAGTATCATACAGGGATAAGCTTATCCCATTTGATTTGTATTACTCGTACACTGCAGAGTATCGTACAGGGATAAGCTTATCCCATTTGGTATGTATAACCAACGTATATTGCAGAGTACCCTAGAGGTATAAGCTTATCCCATTTGATTTGTATAACCACG